>NW_027440121.1:0-289518 GCF_031893055.1 Leptodactylus fuscus
TCCTCCACCATTAATTGGTCCAAACTGGGCTGGTTAGAGGCTCCCTCCACCATTAATTGGTCCAAACTGGGCTGGTTAGAGGCTCCCTCCACCATTAATTGGTCCAAACTGGGCTGGTTAGAGGCTCCCTCCACCATGAATTTGCCCAAACTGGGCTGTTTAGAGGCTCCCTCCACCATGAATTTGCCCAAACTGGGCTGTTTAGAGGCCTCCCTCCACCATGAATTGGTCCAAACTGGGGTTTTTAGAGGCTCCCTCCACCATGAATTGGTCCAAACTTGGCTGTTTAGAGGCTCCCTCCACCATTAATTGGTCCAAACTGGGCTGGTTAGAGGCTCCCTCCACCATGAATTGGTCCAAACTGGGTTTTTTAGAGGCTCCCTCCACCATGAATTTGCCCAAACTGGGCTGTTTAGAGGCTCCCTCCACCATGAATTTGCCCAAACTGGGCTGGTTAGAGGCTCCTCCACCATGAATTGGTCCAAACTGGGGTTTTTAGAGGCTCCCTCCACCATGAATTGGTCCAAACTTGGCTGTTTAGAGGCTCCCTCCACCATGAATTGGTCCAAACTGGGGTGGTTAGAGGCTCCCTCCACCATTAATTGGTCCAAACTGGGCTGGTTAGAGGCTCCCTCCACCATTAATTGGTCCAAACTGGGCTGGTTAGAGGCTCCTCCACATGAATTGGTCCAAACTGGGTTCTGTTAGAGGCTCCCTCCACCATGAATTTGCCCAAACTGGGCTGTTTAGAGGCTCCCTCCACCATGAATTGGTCCAAACTGGGCTGGTTAGAGGCTCCCTCCACCATGAATTTCCAAAACTTGGCTGTTTAGAGGCTCCCTCCACATTAATTGGTCCAAACTGGGCTGGTTAGAGGCTCCCTCCACCATGAATTGGTCCAAACTGGGGTTTTTAGAGGCTCCCTCCACCATGAATTGGTCCAAACTTGGCTGTTTAGAGGCTCCCTCCACCATGAATTGTCCAAACTGGGGTGGTTAGAGGCTCCCTCCACCATTAATTGGTCCAAACTGGGCTGGTTAGAGGCTCCCTCCACCATTAATTGGTCCAAACTGGGCTGGTTAGAGGCTCCCTCCACCATGAATTTGCCCAAACTGGGCTGTTTAGAGGCTCCCTCCACCATGAATTTGCCCAAACTGGGCTGGTTAGAGGCTCCCTCCACCATGAATTGGTCCAAACGGGTTTTTAGAGGCTCCCTTCACCATGAATTGGTCCAAACTTGGCTGTTTAGAGGCTCCCTCCACCATGAATTGGTCCAAACTGGGTTTTTTAGAGGCTCCCTCCACCATGAATTTGCCCAAACTGGGCTGTTTAGAGGCTCCCTCCACCATGAATTTGCCCAAACTGGGCTGGTTAGAAGCTCCCTCCACCATGAATTGGTCCAAACTGGGGTTTTTAGAGGCTCCCTCCACCATGAATTGGTCCAAATTTGGCTGTTTAGAGGCTCCCTCCACCATGAATTGGTCCAAACTGGGGTGGTTAGAGGCTCCCTCCACCATTAATTGGTCCAAACTGGGCTGGTTAGAGGCTCCCTCCACCATTAATTGGTCCAAACTGGGCTGGTTAGAGGCTCCCCTCCACCATGAATTGGTCCAAACTGGGTTTTTTAGAGGCTCCCTCCACCATGAATTTGCCCAAACTGGGCTGTTTAGAGGCTCCCTCCACCATGAATTGGTCCAAACTGGCTGGTTAGAGGCTCCCTCCACCATGAATTTCCAAACTTGGCTGTTTAGAGGCTCCCTCCACCATTAATTGGTCCAAACTGGGCTGGTTAGAGGCTCCCTCCACCATGAATTGGTCCAAACTGGGGTTTTTTAGAGGCTCCCTCCACCATGAATTGGTCCAAACTTGGCTGTTTAGAGGCTCCCTCCACCATGAATTGGTCCAAACTGGGGTGGTTAGAGGCTCCCTCCACCATTAATTGGTCCAAACTGGGCTGGTTAGAGGCTCCCTCCACCATTAATTGGTCCAAACTGGGCCTGGTTAGAGGCTCCCTCCACCATGAATTTGCCCAAACTGGGCTTGTTTAGAGGCTCCCTCCACCATGAATTTGCCCAAACTGGGCTGGTTAGAGGCTCCCTCCACCATGAATTGGTCCAAACGGGTTTTTAGAGGCTCCCTTCACCATGAATTGGTCCAAACTTGGCTGTTTAGAGGCTCCCTCCACCATGAATTGGTCCAAACTGGGGTGGTTAGAGGCTCCCTCCACCATTAATTGGTCCAAACTGGGCTGGTTAGAGGCTCCCTCCACCATTAATTGGTCCAAACTGGGCTGGTTAGAGGCTCCCTCCACCATGAATTGGTCCAAACTGGGGTTTTTAGAGGCTCCCTCCACCATGAATTGGTCCAAACTTGGCTGTTTAGAGGCTCCCTCCACCATTAATTGGTCCAAACTGGGCTGTTTAGAGGCTCCCTCCACCATGAATTGGTCCAAACTGGGTTTTTTAGAGGCTCCCTCCACCATGAATTGGTCCAAACTGGGCTGGTTAGAGGCTCCCTCCACCATGAATTGGTCCAAACTGGGGTTTTTAGAGGCTCCCTCCACCATGAATTGGTCCAAACTTGGCTGTTTAGAGGCTCCCTCCACCATGAATTGGTCCAAACTGGGGTGGTTAGAGGCTCCCTCCACCATTAATTGGTCCCAAACTGGGCTGGTCAGAGGCTCCCTCCACCATTAATTGGTCCAAACTGGGCTGGTTAGAGGCTCCCTCCACCATGAATTTGCCCAAACTGGGCTGTTTAGAGGCTCCCTCCACCATGAATTTGCCCAAACTGGGCTGGTTAGAGGCTCCCTCCACCATGAATTGGTCCAAACGGGTTTTTAGAGGCTCCCTTCACCATGAATTGGTCCAAACTTGGCTGTTTAGAGGCTCCCTCCACCATGAATTGGTCCAAACTGGGGTGGTTAGAGGCTCCCTCCACCATTAATTGGTCCAAACTGGGCTGGTTAGAGGCTCCCTCCACCATTAATTGGTCCAAACTGGGCTGGTTAGAGGCTCCCTCCACCATGAATTGGTCCAAACTGGGGTTTTTAGAGGCTCCCTCCACCATGAATTGGTCCAAACTTGGCTGTTTAGAGGCTCCCTCCACCATTAATTGGTCCAAACTGGGCTGGTTAGAGGCTCCCTCCACCATGAATTGGTCCAAACTGGGTTTTTTAGAGGCTCCCTCCACCATGAATTTGCCCAAACTGGGCTGTTTAGAGGCTCCCTCCACCATGAATTGGTCCAAACTGGGTTTTTTAGAGGCTCCCTCCACCATGAATTGGTCCAAACTGGGCTGGTTAGAGGCTCCCTCCACCATGAATTGGTCCAAACTGGGGTGGTTAGAGGCTCCCTCCACCATTAATTGGTCCAAACTGGGCTGGTTAGAGGCTCCCTCCACCATTAATTGGTCCAAACTGGGCTGGTTAGAGGCTCCCTCCACCATTAATTGGTCCAAACTGGGCTGGTTAGAGGCTCCCTCCACCATGAATTTGCCCAAACTGGGCTGTTTAGAGGCTCCCTCCACCATGAATTTGCCCAAACTGGGCTGGTTAGAGGCTCCCTCCACCATGAATTCGTCCAAACTGGGGTTTTTAGAGGCTCCCTCCACCATGAATTGGTCCAAACTTGGCTGTTTAGAGGCTCCCTCCACCATTAATTGGTCCAAACTGGGCTGGTTAGAGGCTCCCTCCACCATGAATTGGTCCAAACTGGGTTTTTTAGAGGCTCCCTCCACCATGAATTTGCCCAAACTGGGCTGTTTAGAGGCTCCCTCCACCATGAATTGGTCCAAACTGGGGTGGTTAGAGGCTCCCTCCACCATTAATTGGTCCAAACTGGGCTTGTTAGAGGCTCCCTCCACCATTAATTGGTCCAAACTGGGCTGGTTAGAGGCTCCCTCCACCATGAATTTGCCCAAACTGGGCTGGTTAGAGGCTCCCTCCACCATGAATTGATCCAAACTGGGTTTTTTAGAGGCTCCCTCCACCATGAATTTGCCCAAACTGGGCTGGTTAGAGGCTCCCTCCACCATGAATTGGTCCAAACTGGGGTTTTTAGAGGCTCCCTCCACCATGAATTTGCCCAAACTGGGCTGTTTAGAGGCTCCCTCCACCATGAATTTGCCCAAACTGGGCTGGTTAGAGGCTCCCTCCACCATGAATTGGTCCAAACTGGGGTTTTTAGAGGCTCCCTCCACCATGAATTGGTCCAAACTTGGCTGTTTAGAGGCTCCCTCCACCATTAATTGGTCCAAACTGGGCTGGTTAGAGGCTCCCTCCACCATGAATTGGTCCAAACTGGGTTTTTTAGAGGCTCCCTCCACCATGAATTTGCCCAAACTGGGCTGTTTAGAGGCTCCCTCCACCATGAATTGGTCCAAACTGGGGTGGTTAGAGGCTCCCTCCACCATTAATTGGTCCAAACTGGGCTTGTTAGAGGCTCCCTCCACCATTAATTGGTCCAAACTGGGCTGGTTAGAGGCTCCCTCCACCATGAATTTGCCCAAACTGGGCTGGTTAGAGGCTCCCTCCACCATGAATTGGTCCAAACTGGGTTTTTTAGAGGCTCCCTCCACCATGAATTTGCCCAAACTGGGCTGGTTAGAGGCTCCCTCCACCATGAATTGGTCCAAACTGGGGTTTTTAGAGGCTCCCTCCACCATGAATTTGCCCAAACTCTGCTGGTTAGAGGCTCAATCCACCCTGATTTTCAAAACAAATGTTGGTGCCAACCTCAACTTACTACAAGGGCCAAATTCACTGCTGGTGACAAGCTCTCCTCACTGCAAGTGCCAAATACACATGTTTCAAGGTCTTTTCCTACTGTCAGAGAGGTGGTATTGAGTGTGTAAAGTGTGTAGTTGTTAGGCTGTGATGTTGGGGTAATAGAGGGTCTTTGGTGTGTTAGATGCCCCCAGACATGCTTCCCCTGCTGTCCCAGTGTCATTCCAGAGGTGTTGGCATCATTTCCTGGGGTGTCATAGTGGACTTGGTGACCCTCCAGACACGGATTTGGGTTTCCCCCTTAACGAGTATCTGTTCCCCATAGACTATAATGGGGTTCGAAACCCGTTCGAACACACGAACATTGAGCGGCTGTTCGAATCGAATTTCGAACCTCGAACATTTTAGTGTTCGCTCATCTCTAATTATATATATCTAGTGCACATTTATTAAATATCCAGTGCACATATATTATATATATATCCAGTGCACATATATTAAATATCCATTGCACATATATTTTATATAACCAGTGCACTTATATTATATATATCCAGTGCAAATATATTAAATATCCAGTGCACATTTATTATATATCCAGTGCACATATATTATATATATCCAGTGCACACATATTAAATATCCAGTACACATATATTAAATATTCATTGCAGTTATATTAAATATCCAGAGCACATATATTAAATATCCAGTGCACATAAATTATTTATCCAGTGCACATATATTTTATATATCCAGTGCACATATATTATATATATCCAGTGCACAAATATTAAATATCCAATGCACATATATTAAATATCTATTGCACATATATTTTATATACCCAGTGCACATATATTAAATATCCAGTGCACATATATTATATATATTCAGTGCACATATATTAAATATCCAGTGCGCATATATTATATATCCAGTGCAGATACATTATATATATCCAGTGCAGAGATATTAAATATCCAGTGCACATATATTATATATATCCAGTGCACATATATTAAATATCCAGTGCACATATATTAAATATCCAGTGCACATATATTATATATATATCCACTGCACATATATTAAATATCCAGTGCACATTTATTATATATCCAGTGCACATATATTATATATATCCAGTGCACACATATTAAATATCCAGTGCACATATATTAAATATTCATTGCAGTTATATTAAATATGCAGAGCACATATATTAAATATCCAGTGCACATATATTATTTATCCAGTGCACATATATTTTATATATCCAGTGCACAAATATTTTATATATCCAGTGCACATATATTAAATATCCATTGCACATATATTATATATATCCAGTGCACATATATTAAATATCCAGTGCACATATAATAAATATCAAGTGCACATATATTATATTTCCAGTTTCACATATATTATATATATATATATAAATCCAGTGCACATATATTATATATATCCAGTGCACATATATTAAATATCCAGTGCACATATATTTTATATATCCAGTGCACATACATTATGTATATACAGTGCACATATATTAAATATCAAGTGCACATATATTATATTTCCAGTGCAAATATATTATATATCCAGTGCACATATGTTATATATATCCAGTGCACATATATTAATTTTTCAGTTCACATATATTCTATATCCAGTGCACATAAATTATAAATATCCAGTGCACATTTATTAAATATCCAGTGCACATATATTATATATATCCAGTGCACATATATTAAATATCCATTGCACATATATTATATATAACCAGTGCACATTTATTATAAATATCCAGTGCAAATATATTAAATATCCAGTGCACATATATTATATATATCTAGTGCACATATATTATATATCCAGTGCACATATATTAAATATATCCAGTGCACATATATTATATATATCCAGTGCACATATATTAAATATCAAGTGCACATATATTATATTTCCAGTGCACATATATTATATATATAAATCCAGTGCACATATATTATATATTTCCAGTGCACATATATTAAATTTCCAGTGCACATATATTATATATCCAGTGCACATAAATTATAAATATCCAGTGCACATTTATTAAATATCCAGTGCACATATATTATATATATCCAGTGCACATATATTAAATATCCAGTGCACATTTATTATATATCCAGTGCACATATATTATATATATCCAGTGCACACATATTAAATATCCAGTGCACATATATTATATTTCCAGTGCACATATATTATATATCCAGTGTACATATATTATATCTATCCAGTGCACATATATTAAATATCCAGTGCACATTATTATATATCCAGTGCACATACATTATATATATACAGTGCACATATATTATATATCCAGTGTACATATATTATATCTATCCAGTGCACATATATTAAATATCCAGTGCACATATATTATATATCCAGTGCACATACATTATATATATATACAGTGCACATATATTAAATATCAAGTGCACATATATTATATTTCCAGTGCACATATATTATACATCCAGTGCACATATGTTATATATATCCAGTGCACATATATTAAATTTCCAGTGCACATATATTACATATCCAGTGCACATAAATTATAAATATCCAGTGCACATTTATTAAATATCCAGTGCACATATATTAAATATCCAGTGCACATATATTATATATATATCCACTGCACATATATTAAATATCCAGTGCACATTTATTATATATCCAGTGCACATATATTATATATATCCAGTGCACACATATTAAATATCCAGTGCACATATATTAAATATCCAGTGCAGTTATATTAAATATCCAGAGCACATATATTAAATATCCAGTGCAGTTATATTATATATCTAGTGCACATAAATTATAAATATCCAGTGCACATTTATTAAATATTCAGTGCACATATATTATATATATCCAGTGCACATATATTAAATATCCAGTGCACATTTATTATATATCCAGTGCACATATATTATATATATCCAGTGCACACATATTAAATATCCAGTGCACATATATTAAATATTCATTGCAGTTATATTAAATATCCAGAGCACATATATTAAATATCCAGTGCACATATATTATTTATCCAGTGCACATATATTTTATATATCCAGTGCACATATATTTTATATATCCAGTGCACATATATTAAATATCCATTGCACATATATTATATATATCCAGTGCACATATATTAAATATCCAGTGCACATATAATAAATATCAAGTGCACATATATTATATTTCCAGTTTCACATATATTATATATATATATAAATCCAGTGCACATATATTATATATATCCAGTGCACATATATTAAATATCCAGTGCACATATATTTTATATATCCAGTGCACATACATTATGTATATACAGTGCACATATATTAAATATCAAGTGCACATATATTATATTTCCAGTGCAAATATATTATATATCCAGTGCACATATGTTATATATATCCAGTGCACATATATTAATTTTTCAGTTCACATATATTCTATATCCAGTGCACATAAATTATAAATATCCAGTGCACATTTATTAAATATCCAGTGCACATATATTATATATATCCAGTGCACATATATTAAATATCCATTGCACATATATTATATATAACCAGTGCACATTTATTATAAATATCCAGTGCAAATATATTAAATATCCAGTGCACATATATTATATATATCTAGTGCACATATATTATATATCCAGTGCACATATATTAAATATATCCAGTCCACATGTATTATATATATCCAGTGCACATATATTAAATATCAAGTGCACATATATTATATTTCCAGTGCACATATATTATATATATAAATCCAGTGCACATATATTATATATTTCCAGTGCACATATATTAAATTTCCAGTGCACATATATTATATATCCAGTGCACATAAATTATAAATATCCAGTGCACATTTATTAAATATCCAGTGCACATATATTATATATATCCAGTGCACATATATTAAATATCCAGTGCACATTTATTATATATCCAGTGCACATATATTATATATATCCAGTGCACACATATTAAATATCCAGTGCACATATATTATATTTCCAGTGCACATATATTATACATCCAGTGTACATATATTATATCTATCCAGTGCACATATATTAAATATCCAGTGCACATATATTATATATCCAGTGCACATACATTATATATATACAGTGCACATATATTATATATCCAGTGTACATATATTATATCTATCCAGTGCACATATATTAAATATCCAGTGCACATATATTATATATCCAGTGCACATACATTATATATATACAGTGCACATATATTAAATATCAAGTGCACATATATTATATTTCCAGTGCACATATATTATACATCCAGTGCACATATGTTATATATATCCAGTGCACATATATTAAATTTCCAGTGCACATATATTACATATCCAGTGCACATAAATTATAAATATCCAGTGCACATTTATTAAATATCCAGTGCACATATATAATATATATCCAGTGCACATATATTAAATATCCAGTGCACATATATTATAAATCCAGTGCACATATATTATATATATATCCACTGCACATATATTAAATATCCAGTGCACATTTATTATATATCCAGTGCACATATATTATATATATCCAGTGCACACATATTAAATATCCAGTGCACATATATTAAATATCCAGTGCAGTTATATTAAATATCCAGAGCACATATATTAAATATCCAGTGCAGTTATATTATATATCTAGTGCACATAAATTATAAATATCCAGTGCACATTTATTAAATATCCAGTGCACATATATTATATATATCCAGTGCACATATATTAAATATGCATTGCACACATTTTATATATAACCAGTGCACATATATTATATATATCCAGTGCAAATATATTAAATATCCAGTGCACATATATTATATATATCTAGTGCACATATATTAAATATCCTGTGCACATATATTATATATATCCAGTGCACATATATTAAATATCCAGTGCACATATATTATATATATCCACTGCACACATATTAAATATCCAGTGCACATATATTAAATATCCAATGCAGATATATTAAATATCCAGAGCACATATATTATATATCCAGGGCACATATATTATATATATATCCAGGGAACATATATTAAATATCCAGTGCACATATATTATTTATCCAGTGCACATATATTATATTTTCAGAGCACATATATTGTATATATCCAGTGCACATATATTATATATATCCAGTGCACATATATTGAATATCCATTGCACATATATTATATATACAGTGCACACATATTATAAATATCCAGTGCACACATATTAAATATCCAGTGCACATATATTATATATTTAGTGCACATATATTAAATATCCAGTGCACATATATTATATATTTAGTGCACATATATTAAATATCCAGTGCACATTTATTACATATTTAGTGCACATGTATTAAATATCCAGTGCACATATATTATATATTTAGTGCACATATATTAAATATCCAGTGCACATATATTATATATTTAGTGCTCATGTATTAAATATCAAGTGCACATATATTATTTATCCAGTGCACATATATTATATATATCCAGTGCACATATAGTAAATATCCAGTGCACATATATTATATATATATATCCAGTGCACATATATTAAATTTCCAGTGCACATATATTATATATCCAGTGCACATAAATTATATATATCCAGTGCACATTTATTAAATATCTAGTGCACATATATTATATATATATATCCACTGCACATATATTAAATATCCAGTGCACATATATTATATATATCCACTGCACATATATTAAATATCCAGTGCACATTTATTATATATCCAGTGCACATATATTATATATATCCAGTGCACACATATTAAATATCCAGTGCACATATATAAAATATCCAGTGCAGTTATATTAAATATCCAGAGCACATATATTAAATATCCAGTGCAGATATATTATATATCCAGTGCACATATATTAAATATCCAGTGCACATATATTATTTATCCAGTGCACATATATTTTATATATCCATTGCACATATATTTTATATATCCAGTGCACATATATTAAATATCCAGTGCACATATATTATATATTTAGTGCACATATATTATATATATCCAGTGCACATATATTAAATATCAAGTGCACATATATTATATATATATCCAATGCACATATATTAAATATCCAGTGCACATATATTAAATGTCAAGTGCACATATATTATATTTCCAGTGCACATATATTATATATATAAATCCAGTGCACATATATTATATATATCCAGTGCACATATATTAAATATCCAGTGCACATATATTTTATATATCCAGTGCCCATATATTATATATCCAGTGCACATATATTATATATATATACAGTGCACATATATTAAATATCAAGTGCACATATATTATATTTCCAGTGCACATATATTATATATCCAGTGCACATATGTTATATATATTCAGTGCACATATATTAATTTTCCAGTGCACATATATTATATATCCAGTGCACATAAATTATAAATATCCAGTGCACATTTATTAAATATCCAGTGCACATATATTATATATATCCAGTGCACATATATTATATTTATCCAGTGCTCATATATTATATATCCAGTGCACATATATTATATTTATCCAGTGCACATATATTTTATATCCAGTGCACATATATTATATATATCCAGTGCACATTTATTATATATCCAGTGCACATATATTAAATATCCAGTGCACATATATTAAATATCCATTGCACATAATATATTAATTATCCATTGCACATATATTATATTTATCCGTTGCACATTTATTAAATATCCAGTGCACATATATTATATATATCCAGTGCACGTTTATTAAATATCCATTGCACATATATTATATATCCGGTGCACATATATTAAATATATCCAGTGCACACATATTAAATATCCAGTGCACATATATTAAATATCCAGTACAGATATATTAAATATCCAGAGCACATATATTAAATATCCAGTTCAGATATATTATATATCCAGTGCAAATATATTATATATATCCAGGGCACATATATTAAATAACCAGTTCACATATATTATTTATCCAGTGCACATATATTATATATATCGAATTACCCCCTACAGCCTCGCCCCTAACCCCACACAATCACATATACATATACTTTGCCACTTTGCCCCTCACCTTAACGATACTCCAGGAGGCTCTCTTTAACGCTCTGGAGCAGCCATGTTTGCCGACTCCCACCGCTCTGACAATCCGCGACACCGCCCACCCATGTCAATACCCCTAGGACGTCTAATAAATGCAGAAAAAAAACAGTTTAAAAAAAGTAAAAAAATATATAAAAACAAATAAAAAGGATTAAAAATTCTAATCACCCCCCGTTCCCTAGAACACATATAAAAGTAGTTAAAAATTGTGAAACACATACATGTTAGGTATCCCCGCATCCGAAATCGCCCGCTCTACAAAGCTATACAAATATTTTTCCTGTTCGGTAAACGCCGTAGCGGGAAAAATGGTCAAAAGTGCCAAACCGCCGTTTTTTCACTGTTTTGATTCTGATAAAAATTTGAATAAAAAGTGATCAAAGCAATAACATTTCCCGAAAATGGTAGAACTACAAAGTACACCCGGTCCCTCAAAAAAAGACGCCCTATACATCCCCGTACACGCACGTATAAAAAAGTTACGGCTGTCGGAATATGGCGAATTTTCAAAAAAAAATTTTTTTAACACAGTTTAGATTTTTTTAAAGGGGTCAAAATGTAAATAAAACCATATAAATTTGGTATCCCTGGAACCGTACCGAAACACAGAATACAGGGGACATGTCATTTTGGTTGCACAGTGAACGCCGTAAAACCAAAGCCCGTAAGAATGTCGCAGAAATGCATTTTTTCTTCAAATCCACCCCATTGTGAATTTTTTCCCTGCTTCCCAGTACATTATATAGAATAATTAATAGTGACATCATGAAGAAAAATTTGTCCCGCAAAAATTAAGACCTCATATGGCTCTGGGAGCGGAGAAATAAAAAAGTTATGGGGTTTAGAAAGAGGGGAGTCAAGAATGAAAAACGAAAATCAAAAAATGCCATCGGCGGGAAAGGGTTAACTTCAAATCCCTCTGTCCCAAAGTCACTATGTAAAGTTTCTCACAACACCGTATATATAGCAGCTCATATACAAAGTAACTGCAACACAAAAGTCTCACGTATTCTCTGAATTACAGCAAAAACAAGATACAAAGTTACATTTCATATCCCATACCTTATACACAGTACGAAAACCTTACCCGCGCCTGTATATACCCACTGCTACAATCACCGCAGACCAAGTCGCGGGTACCAGCTAGTATATTATATATATCCAGTGCATATATATTAATTATCCAGTGCACATATATTATATATATCCAGTGCACATATATTAAATATGCAGTGCACATATATTATTTATCCAGTGCACATATATTTTATATATCCAGTGCACATATATTAAATATCCAGTGCACATATATTATATATTTAGTGCACATATATTATATATATCCAGCGCACATATATTAAATATCCATTGCACATATATTAAATATCCTGTGCACATATAATATATATATATATCCAGTGCACATATATTAAATATCCAGTGCACATATATTATTTATATCCAGTGCACATATATCAAATATCCAGTGCACATATATTAAATATCCAGTGCACATATAATATATATATCCAGTGCACATATATTAAAAATCCAGTGCACATATATTATATATCCAGTGCACACACATTATATATATCCAGTGCACATATATTAAATATCCAGTGCACATATATTATATATCCAGTGCACATACATTATATATAACCAGTGCACATATATTAAATATCCAGTGCACATATATTATATATATATATATATCCAGTGCACATATATTAAATAATCAGTGCACACATATCATATATTTCCAGTGCAAATATATTAAATATCCGGTGCACATATATTATATATCCAGTGCACATATATCAAATATCTAGTGCACATACATTATATATATTTCCAGTGCACATATATTAAATATCCAGTGCACATATATTATATATGTCCAGTGCACATATATTAAATATCCAGTGCACATATATTATATTTCCAGTGCACATATATTATATATTTCCAGTGCACAAATATTATATATATCCAGTGCACATATATTATATATATCCAGTGCACAGATATTAAATATCCAGTGAACATATATTATATATCCAGTGCACATATATTAAATATCCACTGCAGATATAGTATATATCCAGTGCACATATATTACATATATCCAGTGCACATATATTATATATCCAAAGCACATATATTATAGATCCAGTGCACATAAATTAAATATCCATTGCACATATATTATATATATCCAGTGCACATATATTAAATATCCAGTGCACATATATTAAATATCCAGTGCACACATATTAAATATCCAGTGCACATATATTAAATATCCAATGCAGATATATTAAATATCCAGAGCACATATATTATATATCCAGGGCACATATATTAAATATCCACTGCACATATATTATTTATCAAGTGCACATATATTATATTTCCAGTGCACATATATTGTATATATCCAGTGCACATATATTATATATATCCAGTGCACATATATTATATATATCCAGTGCACATATATTGAATATCCATTGCACATATATTATATATCCAGTGCACATATATTATATATATAGAGTGCACATATATTAAATATCAAGTGCACATATATTATATATATCCAGTGCACATATATTAAATTTCCAGTGCACATATATTATATATCCAGTGCACATAAATTATAAATATCCAGTGCACATTTATTAAATATCCAGTGCACATATATAATATATATCCAGTGCACATATATTAAATATCCAGTGCACATATATTATTTATCCAGTGCACATATATTATATATATCCACTGCACATATATTAAATATCCAGTGCATTATTTAATATATGTGCACTGGATATATACAATATATGTGCACTGGATATATACAATATATGTGTACTGGAAATATAATATATGTGCACTAGATATATATAATATATGTGCACTGGATATTTAATATATGTGCCCTGGATATATAGATATATATAATATATGTGCCCTGGATATATAATATATGTGCTCTGGATATTTAATATATCTGTATTGGATATTTAATGTATGTGCACTGGATTTTTAATATGTGTGCACTGGATATATATAATATATGTGCACTGGATATATAATAAATGTGCACTGGATATTTAATATATGTGCACTGTATATATATAATATATGTGCACTGGATATTTAATATATGTGCACTGGATATATAAAATATATGTGCACTAGATATTTAATATATGTGCACTGGATATATATAATATATGTGCACAGGATATTTAATATATGTGCACTAGATATATATAATATATGTGCACTTGATATTTAATATATTTGCACTGGATATATATAATATATGTGCACTGGTTATATATAATATATGTGCAATGGATATTTAATATATGTGCACTGGATATTTAATATATATGCACTGGATATATATAATATATGTGCACTGTATATTTAATAAATGTGCACTGGATATTTATAATTTATGTGCACTGGATATATAATATATGTGCACTGGAAATTTAATATTTGTACACTGGATATATATAACATATATGCACTGGATATATAATATATGTGCACTGGAAATATAATATATGTGCACTTGATATTTAATATATGTGCACTGTATATATATAATGTATGTGCACTGGATATATAATATATGTGCACTGGATATATAAAATATATGTGCACTGGATATATAATATATGTGCACTGGAAATATAATATATGTGCACTTGATATTTAATATATGTGCACTGCATATTTAATTTATGTGCATTGGATATATATAATATATGTGCACTTGATATTTAATATATGTGCACTGGATATATATAATATATGTGCACTAAATATATAATATATGTGCACTGGATATTTAATATATGTGCACTGGATATATAAAATATATGTGCACTGGATATATAAAATATATGTGCACTGGATAAATAATATATGTGCACTGGATATTTAATATATGTGCACTGGATATATAATATATCTGCACTGGATATTTAATATATGTGCTCTGGATATTTAATATAACTGCACTGGATATTTTATATATGTGCACTGGATAATTAATATGTGTGCACTGGATATATATAATATATGTGCACTGGATATATAATAAATGTGCACTGGATATTTAATATATGTGCAGTGGATATATATAATATATGTGCACTGGATATCTAATATATGTGCACTGGATATTTAATATATTTGCACTGGATATATATAATATAAGTGCACTGGTTATATAAAATATATGTGTAATGGATATTTAATATATGTGCAGTGGATATATATATAATATATGTGCAATAGATATTTAATAAATGTGCACTGGATATATATAATTTATGTGCACTGGATATATAATATATGTGCACTGGAAATTTAATATATGTTCACTGGATATATATAATATATGTGCACTGGATATTTAATATATGTGCACTGGATATATATAATACATGTGCACTAAATATATAATATATGTGCACTGGATATTTAATATATGTGCACTAAATATATAATATATGTTCACTGGATATTTAATACATGTGCACTAAATATATAATAAATGTGCACTGGATATTTAATATATGTGCACTAAATATATAATATATGTGCACTGGATATTTAATATATGTGCACTAAATATACAGTCCTATGAAAAAGTTTGGGCACCCCTATTAATCTTAATTAGAGATGAGCGAACAGTGTTCTATCGAACTCATGTTCGATCGGATATTAGGCTGTTCGGCATGTTCGAATCGAATCGAACACCGCGTGGTAAAGTGCGCCATTACTCGATTCCCCTCCCACCTTCCCTGGCGCCTTTTTTGCTCCAATAACAGCGCAGGGTAGGTGGGACAGGAACTACGACACCGGTGACGTTGAAAAAAGTAGGCAAAACCCATTGGCTGCCGAAAACATGTGACCTCTAATTTAAAAGAACAGCGACGCCCAGCTTCGCGTCATTCTGAGCTTGCAATTCACCGAGGACGGAGGTTTCCGTCCAGCTAGCTAGGGCTTAGATTCTGGGTAGGCAGGGACAGGCTAGGATAGGAAGGAGAAGACAACCAACAGCTCTTGTAAGAGCTAAATTCCAGGGAGAAGCTTGTCAGTGTAACGTGGCACTGACGGGCTCAATCGCCGCAACCCAGCTTTCCCAGGATCCTGAATGGAATACACTGTCAGTGTATTCCCGTATACCCGATATATACCCCGATACCCGTTCCAACGGTGTGCCCCCCCACCTTCACCCCAGAAATACCCTGCAAGTCCCCTAGCAATAGAATTGGGGCTATATACACCCACAATTTTTACTACTGGTATACAGTGCCATTGTCTGACTGGGAATTCAAAGAATATATTGGGAATACAAATACCCTCATTTCTTGCTACTGCCATATAGTGCCAGTGTCTGACTGGGAATTCAAAGAATATATTGGGGTTACGTGCACCCACAATTTTTACTACTGGTATACAGTGCCATTGTCTGACTGGGAATTCAAAGAATATATTGGGAATACAAATACCCTCATTTCTTGCTACTGCCATATAGTGCCAGTTTCTGACTGGTAATTCAAAGAATATATTGGGGTTACGTGCACCCACAATTTTTACTACTGGTATACAGTGCCATTGTCTGACTGGGAATTCAAAGAATATATTGGGAATACAAATACCCTCATTTCTTGCTACTGCCATATAGTGCCAGTGTCTGACTGGGAATTCAAAGAATATATTGGGGTTACGTGCACCCACAATTTTTACTACTGGTATACAGTGCCATTGTCTGACTGGGAATTCAAAGAATATATTGGGAATACAAATACCCTCATTTCTTGCTACTGCCATATAGTGCCAGTGTCTGACTGGGAATTCAAAGAATATATTGGGGTTACGTGCACCCACAATTTTTACTACTGGTATACAGTGCCATTGTCTGACTGGGAATTCAAAGAATATATTGGGGTTATAAATACCCTAATTTCTTGCTACTGCCATATAGTGCCAGTTTCTGACTGGTAATTCAAAGAATATATTGGGGTTACGTGCACCCACAATTTTTACTACTGGTATACAGTGCCATTGTCTGACTGGGAATTCAAAGAGTATATTGGGAATACAAATACCCTCATTTCTTGCTACTGCCATATAGTGCCAGTTTCTGACTGGGAATTCAAAGAATATATTGGGGTTACGTGCACCCACAATTTTTACTACTGGTATACAGTGCCATTGTCTGACTGGGAATTCAAAGAATATATTGGGGTTATAAATACCCTCATTTCTTGCTACTGCCATATAGTGCCAGTTTCCGACTGGTAATTCAAAGAATATATTGGGGTTACGTGCACCCACAATTTTTACTACTGGTATACAGTGCCATTGTCTGACTGGGAATTCAAAGAGTATATTGGGAATACAAATACCCTCATTTCTTGCTACTGCCATATAGTGCCAGTTTCTGACTGGGAATTCAAAGAATATATTGGGGTTACGTGCACCCACAATTTTTACTACTGGTATACAGTGCCATTGTCTGACTGTGAATTCAAAGAATATATTGGGGTTATAAATACCCTCATTTCTTGCTACTGCCATATAGTGCCAGTTTCTGACTGGTAATTCAAAGAATATATTGGGGTTACGTGCACCCACAATTTTTACTACTGGTATACAGTGCCATTGTTTGACTGGGAATTCAAAGAGTATATTGGGAATACAAATACCCTCATTTCTTGCTACTGCCATATAGTGCCAGTTTCTGACTGGTAATTCAAAGAATATATTGGGGTTACGTGCACCCACAATTTTTACTACTGGTATACAGTGCCATTGTCTGACTGGGAATTCAAAGAATATATTGGGGTTATAAATACCCTCATTTCTTGCTACTGCCATATAGTGCCAGTTTCTGACTGGTAATTCAAAGAATATATTGGGGTTACGTGCACCCACAATTTTTACTACTGGTATACAGTGCCATTGTCTGACTGGGAATTCAAAGAGTATATTGGGAATACAAATACCCTCATTTCTTGCTACTGCCATATAGTGCCAGTTTCTGACTGGGAATTCAAAGAATATATTGGGGTTACGTGCACCCACAATTTTTACTACTGGTATACAGTGCCATTGTCTGACTGGGAATTCAAAGAATATATTGGGGTTATAAATACCCTCATTTCTTGCTACTGCCATATAGTGCCAGTTTCTGACTGGTAATTCAAAGAATATATTGGGGTTACGTGCACCCACAATTTTTACTACTGGTATACAGTGCCATTGTCTGACTGGGAATTCAAAGAGTATATTGGGAATACAAATACCCTCATTTCTTGCTACTGCCATATAGTGCCAGTTTCTGACTGGGAATTCAAAGAATATATTGGGGTTACGTGCACCCACAATTTTTACTACTGGTATACAGTGCCATTGTCTGACTGGGAATTCAAAGAATATATTGGGGTTATAAATACCCTCATTTCTTGCTACTGCCATATAGTGCCAGTTTCTGACTGGTAATTCAAAGAATATATTGGGGTTACGTGCACCCACAATTTTTACTACTGGTATACAGTGCCATTGTCTGACTGGGAATTCAAAGAGTATATTGGGAATACAAATACCCTCATTTCTTGCTACTGCCATATAGTGCCAGTTTCTGACTGGGAATTCAAAGAATATATTGGGGTTACGTGCACCCACAATTTTTACTACTGGTATACAGTGCCATTGTCTGACTGGGAATTCAAAGAATATATTGGGGTTATAAATACCCTCATTTCTTGCTACTGCCATATAGTGCCAGTTTCTGACTGGGAATTCAAAGAATATATTGGGGTTACGTGCACCCACAATTTTTACTACTGGTATACAGTGCCATTGTCTGACTGGGAATTCAAAGAGTATATTGGGAATACAAATACCCTCATTTCTTGCTACTGCCATATAGTGCCAGTTTCTGACTGGGAATTCAAAGAATATATTGGGGTTACGTGCACCCACAATTTTTACTACTGGTATACAGTGCCATTGTCTGACTGGGAATTCAAAGAATATATTGGGGTTATAAATACCCTCATTTCTTGCTACTGCCATATAGTGCCAGTTTCTGACTGGTAATTCAAAGAATATATTGGGGTTACGTGCACCCACAATTTTTACTACTGGTATACAGTGCCATTGTCTGACTGGGAATTCAAAGAGTATATTGGGAATACAAATACCCTCATTTCTTGCTACTGCCATATAGTGCCAGTTTCTGACTGGGAATTCAAAGAATATATTGGGGTTACGTGCACCCACAATTTTTACTACTGGTATACAGTGCCATTGTCTGACTGGGAATTCAAAGAATATATTGGGGTTATAAATACCCTCATTTCTTGCTACTGCCATATAGTGCCAGTTTCTGACTGGTAATTCAAAGAATATATTGGGGTTACGTGCACCCACAATTTTTACTACTGGTATACAGTGCCATTGTCTGACTGGGAATTCAAAGAGTATATTGGGAATACAAATACCCTCATTTCTTGCTACTGCCATATAGTGCCAGTTTCTGACTGGGAATTCAAAGATTATATTGGGGTTACGTGCACCCACAATTTTTACTACTGGTATACAGTGCCATTGTCTGACTGGGAATTCAAAGAGTATATTGGGAATACAAATACCCTCATTTCTTGCTACTGCCATATAGTGCCAGTGTCTGACTGGGAATTCAAAGAATATATTGGGGTTACGTGCACCCACAATTTTTACTACTGGTATACAGTGCCAATTTCTAACTAGGAATTCAAAATGCGCAAGGCTCCCGGAAAGGGACGTGGACGAGGCCGTGGGCGAGGTCGGGGGAATGGTTCTGGGGAGCAAGGTAGCAGTGAAGCCACAGGGCGTCCCGTGCCTACTCCTGTGGGGCAGCAAGCATTGCGCCACTCCACAGTGCCAGGGTTGCTTGCCACATTAACTAAACTGCAGGGTACAAACCTTAGTAGGCCCGAGAACCAGGAACAGGTCTTGCAATGGCTGTCAGAGAACGCTTACAGCACATTGTCCAGCAGCCAGTCAGACTCTGCCTCCTCTCCTCCTATTACCCAACAGTCTTGTCTTCCTTCCTCCCAAAATTCCGAAGCTTTACAGAACAATAACCCAAACTGTCCCTGCTCCCCAGAGCTGTTCTCCGCTCCTTTCATTGTCCCTCAACCTGCCTCTCCACGTCACGATTCCACGAACCTAACAGAGGAGCATCTGTGTCCAGATGCTCAAACACTAGAGTCTCCTCCATCTCCGTTCGATTTGGTGGTGGATGACCAGCAACCCACCCTCATCGACGATGATGTGACGCAGTTGCCGTCAGGGCATCCAGTTGACCGGCGCATTGTGCGGGAGGAGGAGATGAGACAGGAGTTGGAAGAGGAAGTGGTGGATGATGAGGACACTGACCCGACCTGGACAGGGGGGATGTCAAGCGGGGAAAGTAGTGTGGATGTTGAGGCAGGTGCAGCACCAAAAAGGGTAGCTAGAGGCAGAGGCAGAGGTCAGCAGCTTAGGCGAAGCCAGGCCACACCCGGAATCTCCCAAGATGTTCCAGTTCGTACCCAGCCCCGAAAAACTCCCACCTCGAGGGCACGTTTCTCGAAGGTGTGGAGTTTTTTCAAGGAATGCGCCGAGGACAGATATAGTGTTGTCTGCACAATTTGCCTCTCGAAATTGATTAGGGGCTCTGAGAAGAGCAACCTGTCCACCACTTCAATGCGCCGTCATTTGGAATCCAAGCACTGGAATCAGTGGCAGGCAGCAACGGCAGGACAAAGGCCGCCTGCCGTTCACGCCACTGCCACTGCCTCTGCCACTGCCTCTGCCTCTGCCACTGCCACTGCTGACTGTGCTGGCGATGCACTCCAGAGGACGAGCCAGGACACCACTTCATCTGCCTCCGCCACTTTGTTGACTTCTACCTCATCCTCCCCTGGTCCTGTCTTATCTCCTTCTCCTGCACCATCAAAGGCACCATCAGGCGTTTCTTTACAACAACCCACCATCTCTCAGACATTGGAGCGGCGGCAGAAATACACTGCTAACCACCCACACGCGCAAGCCTTGAACGCCAACATCGCTAAACTGCTGGCCCAGGAGATGTTGGCGTTCCGGCTTGTTGAAACTCCCGCCTTCCTGGACCTGATGGCAACTGCGGCACCTCGCTATGCCGTCCCTAGCCGTCACTACTTCTCCCGGTGTGCCGTCCCCGCCTTGCACCAGCACGTGTCACTCAACATCAGGCGGGCCCTTAGTTCCGCGCTTTGCACAAAGGTCCACTTGACCACCGACGCGTGGACAAGTGCATGTGGACAGGGACGCTACATTTCACTGACGGCACACTGGGTGAATGTAGTTGAGGCTGGGACTGCTTCCCAAACTGGCCCGGTGTACCTCGTCTCCCCGCCTAACATTCCTGGCAGGGACACGAGAAGAACACCCCCCTCCTCCTCCTCCTCTACCGCCTCCTCCTCCGCCACCGCCTCCTCCTCCGCCACCGCCTCCTCCTCCGCTCAGTTTCACATCCATGAGTGGCCATGGATGAGAGACCTTTGTGACATCCTACGGGTCTTTGAGGAGTCCACAAGGAGGGTGAGCTCTGAGGATGCGATGGTGAGCCTTACAATCCCGCTCTTGTGTGTTCTGAGAGAATCCCTGATTGACATCAGGGATAACTCAGATCACACAGAGGAGTTAGGGATAGCATCCGATCCGTCACAGCTGGAGAGTAGGTCCACACATCTGTCCGCTTCACTGCGTTTAATGGAGGAGGAGGAGGAGGAGGAGGAGGAAGAAGAGTTGTCCGATGATGTGATGGTGATACAGGAGGCTTCCGGGCAACTTCGAATCGTCCCATTGTTGCAGCGCGGATGGGTAGACATGGAGGATGAGGAGGAAATGGAGATTGAACTTTCCGGTGGGGCCAGAGGAGTCATGCCAACTAACACTGTGGCAGACATGGCTGAGTTCATGTTGGGGTGCTTTACAACCGACAAGCGTATTGTCAAAATCATGGAGGACAACCAGTACTGGATCTTTGCTATCCTTGACCCCCGGTATAAAAACAACATCTCGTCTTTTATTCCGGTAGAGGGGAGGGCCAATCGCATCAATGCTTGCCACAGGCAATTGGTGCAGAATATGATGGAGATGTTTCCAGCATGTGACGTTGGCGGCAGGGAGGGCAGTTCCTCCAGTAGGCAACCAAGTTCTCACCGGTCCACACAAACGAGGGGCACACTGTCTAAGGTCTGGGACACCTTGATGGCACCCCCTCGCCAAAGTGCCGCCACGGAGGGTCCTAGTGTCACCAGGCGTGAGAAGTATAGGCGCATGTTGCGGGAATACCTTTCCGACCACAGCCCTGTCCTCTCCGACCCCTCTGCGCCCTACACGTATTGGGTGTCGAAGTTGGACCTGTGGCTTGAACTTGCCCTATATGCCTTGGAGGTGCTGTCCTGTCCTGCCGCCAGCGTCCTATCTGAGAGGGTGTTCAGTGCAGCCGGTGGCATCATCACTGACAAGCGCACCCGTCTGTCAGCTGAGAGTGCCGACCGGCTCACTTTGATAAAAATGAACCACCACTGGATAGAGCCTATATTTTTGTGCCCACCTGTGTAAAGCACCCCAACATGAAACTCCATGTCTGTACTCAACCTCTCCAATTCCTCCGCATCCTCATACTCATCCACCATAAGCGTTGCACAATTCTGCTAATACTAGGCTCCCTCCAACATGATTTCCCCCAACTCTGCTGGTTAGAGGCTCCCTCCACCCTGATTTCCACCAACTCTGCTGGTTAGAGGCTCCCTCCACCCTGCTTTCCCACAACTCTGCTGGTTAGAGGCTCCTTCCACCATGAATTTGCCCAAACTGGGCTGTTTAGAGGCTCCCTCCACCATGAATTGGTCCAAACTGGGCTGGTTAGAGGCTCCCTCCACCATTAATTGGTCCAAACTGGGCTGGTTAGAGGCTCCCTCCACCATGAATTTGCCCAAACTGGGCTGTTTAGAGGCTCCCTCCACCATGAATTTGCCCAAACTGGGCTGTTTAGAGGCTCCCTCCACCATGAATTGGTCCAAACTGGGTTTTTTAGAGGCTCCCTCCACCATGAATTGGTCCAAACTGGGCTGGTTAGAGGCTCCCTCCACCATGAATTTGCCCAAACTGGGCTGTTTAGAGGCTCCCTCCACCATGAATTTGCCCAAACTGGGCTGGTTAGAGGCTCCCTCCACCATGAATTGGTCCAAACGGGTTTTTAGAGGCTCCCTTCACCATGAATTGGTCCAAACTTGGCTGTTTAGAGGCTCCCTCCACCATGAATTGGTCCAAACTGGGGTGGTTAGAGGCTCCCTCCACCATTAATTGGTCCAAACTGGGCTGGTTAGAGGCTCCCTCCACCATTAATTGGTCCAAACTGGGCTGGTTAGAGGCTCCCTCCACCATTAATTGGTCCAAACTGGGCTGGTTAGAGGCTCCCTCCACCATGAATTTGCCCAAACTGGGCTGTTTAGAGTCTCCCTCCACCATGAATTTGCCCAAACTGGGCTGGTTAGAGGCTCCCTCCACCATGAATTGGTCCAAACTGGGGTTTTTAGAGGCTCTCTCCACCATGAATTGGTCCAAACTGGGGTGGTTAGAGGCTCCCTCCACCATTAATTGGTCCAAACTGGGCTGGTTAGAGGCTCCCTCCACCATTAATTGGTCCAAACTGGGCTGGTTAGAGGCTCCCTCCACCATGAATTTCCCAAAACTTGGCTGTTTAGAGGCTCCCTCCACCATTAATTGGTCCAAACTGGGCTGGTTAGAGGCTCCCTCCACCATTAATTGGTCCAAACTGGGCTGGTTAGAGGCTCCCTCCACCATGAATTTGCCCAAACTGGGCTGTTTAGAGGCTCCCTCCACCATGAATTTGCCCAAACTGGGCTGGTTAGAGGCTCCCTCCACCATGAATTGGTCCAAACTGGGGTTTTTAGAGGCTCCCTCCACCATGAATTGGTCCAAACTTGGCTGTTTAGAGGCTCCCTCCACCATGAATTGGTCCAAACTGGGGTGGTTAGAGGCTCCCTCCACCATTAATTGGTCCAAACTGGGCTGGTTAGAGGCTCCCTCCACCATTAATTGGTCCAAACTGGGCTGGTTAGAGGCTCCCTCCACCATTAATTGGTCCAAACTGGGCTGGTTAGAGGCTCCCTCCACCATTAATTGGTCCAAACTGGGCTGGTTAGAGGCTCCCTCCACCATTAATTGGTCCAAACTGGGCTGGTTAGAGGCTCCCTCCACCATGAATTTGCCCAAACTGGGCTGTTTAGAGGCTCCCTCCACCATGAATTTGCCCAAACTGGGCTGGTTAGAGGCTCCCTCCACCATGAATTGGTCCAAACTGGGGTTTTTAGAGGCTCCCTCCACCATGAATTGGTCCAAACTTGGCTGTTTAGAGGCTCCCTCCACCATTAATTGGTCCAAACTGGGCTGGTTAGAGGCTCCCTCCACCATGAATTGGTCCAAACTGGGTTTTTTAGAGGCTCCCTCCACCATGAATTTGCCCAAACTGGGCTGTTTAGAGGCTCCCTCCACCATGAATTTGCCCAAACTGGGCTGGTTAGAGGCTCCCTCCACCATGAATTGGTCCAAACTGGGGTTTTTAGAGGCTCCCTCCACCATGAATTGGTCCAAACTTGGCTGTTTAGAGGCTCCCTCCACCATGAATTGGTCCAAACTGGGCTGGTTAGAGGCTCCCTCCACCATGAATTGGTCCAAACTGGGCTGGTTAGAGGCTCCCTCCACCATTAATTGGTCCAAACTGGGCTGGTTAGAGGCTCCCTCCACCATGAATTGGTCCAAACTGGGTTTTTTAGAGGCTCCCTCCACCATGAATTTGCCCAAACTGGGCTGTTTAGAGGCTCCCTCCACCATGAATTGGTCCAAACTGGGCTGGTTAGAGGCTCCCTCCACCATGAATTTCCCAAAACTTGGCTGTTTAGAGGCTCCCTCCACCATTAATTGGTCCAAACTGGGCTGGTTAGAGGCTCCCTCCACCATGAATTGGTCCAAACTGGGGTTTTTAGAGGCTCCCTCCACCATGAATTGGTCCAAACTTGGCTGTTTAGAGGCTCCCTCCACCATGAATTGGTCCAAACTGGGGTGGTTAGAGGCTCCCTCCACCATTAATTGGTCCAAACTGGGCTGGTTAGAGGCTCCCTCCACCATTAATTGGTCCAAACTGGGCTGGTTAGAGGCTCCCTCCACCATGAATTTGCCCAAACTGGGCTGTTTAGAGGCTCCCTCCACCATGAATTTGCCCAAACTGGGCTGGTTAGAGGCTCCCTCCACCATGAATTGGTCCAAACGGGTTTTTAGAGGCTCCCTCCACCATGAATTGGTCCAAACTGGGTTTTTTAGAGGCTCCCTCCACCATGAATTTGCCCAAACTGGGCTGTTTAGAGGCTCCCTCCACCATGAATTTGCCCAAACTGGGCTGGTTAGAGGCTCCCTCCACCATGAATTGGTCCAAACTGGGGTTTTTAGAGGCTCCCTCCACCATTAATTGGTCCAAACTGGGGTGGTTAGAGGCTCCCTCCACCATTAATTGGTCCAAACTGGGCTGGTTAGAGGCTCCCTCCACCATGAATTTGCCCAAACTGGGCTGTTTAGAGGCTCCCTCCACCATGAATTTGCCCAAACTGGGCTGGTTAGAGGCTCCCTCCACCATGAATTGGTCCAAACGGGTTTTTAGAGGCTCCCTTCACCATGAATTGGTCCAAACTTGGCTGTTTAGAGGCTCCCTCCACCATGAATTGGTCCAAACTGGGTTTTTTAGAGGCTCCCTCCACCATGAATCTGCCCAAACTGGGCTGTTTAGAGGCTCCCTCCACCATGAATTTGCCCAAACTGGGCTGGTTAGAGGCTCCCTCCACCATGAATTGGTCCAAACTGGGGTTTTTAGAGGCTCCCTCCACCATGAATTGGTCCAAACTTGGCTGTTTAGAGGCTCCCTCCACCATGAATTGGTCCAAACTGGGGTGGTTAGAGGCTCCCTCCACCATTAATTGGTCCAAACTGGGCTGGTTAGAGGCTCCCTCCACCATTAATTGGTCCAAACTGGGCTGGTTAGAGGCTCCCTCCACCATGAATTGGTCCAAACTGGGTTTTTTAGAGGCTCCCTCCACCATGAATTTGCCCAAACTGGGCTGTTTAGAGGCTCCCTCCACCATGAATTGGTCCAAACTGGGCTGGTTAGAGGCTCCCTCCACCATGAATTGGTCCAAACTGGGGTTTTTAGAGGCTCCCTCCACCATGAATTGGTCCAAACTTGGCTGTTTAGAGGCTCCCTCCACCATGAATTGGTCCAAACTGGGGTGGTTAGAGGCTCCCTCCACCATTAATTGGTCCAAACTGGGCTGGTTAGAGGCTCCCTCCACCATTAATTGGTCCAAACTGGGCTGGTTAGAGGCTCCCTCCACCATGAATTTGCCCAAACTGGGCTGTTTAGAGGCTCCCTCCACCATGAATTTGCCCAAACTGGGCTGGTTAGAGGCTCCCTCCACCATGAATTGGTCCAAACGGGTTTTTAGAGGCTCCCTTCACCATGAATTGGTCCAAACTTGGCTGTTTAGAGGCTCCCTCCACCATGAATTGGTCCAAACTGGGGTGGTTAGAGGCTCCCTCCACCATTAATTGGTCCAAACTGGGCTGGTTAGAGGCTCCCTCCACCATTAATTGGTCCAAACTGGGCTGGTTAGAGGCTCCCTCCACCATGAATTGGTCCAAACTGGGGTTTTTAGAGGCTCCCTCCACCATGAATTGGTCCAAACTTGGCTGTTTAGAGGCTCCCTCCACCATGAATTTGCCCAAACTGGGCTGGTTAGAGGCTCCCTCCACCATGAATTGGTCCAAACGGGTTTTTAGAGGCTCCCTTCACCATGAATTGGTCCAAACTTGGCTGTTTAGAGGCTCCCTCCACCATGAATTGGTCCAAACTGGGGTGGTTAGAGGCTCCCTCCACCATTAATTGGTCCAAACTGGGCTGGTTAGAGGCTCCCTCCACCATTAATTGGTCCAAACTGGGCTGGTTAGAGGCTCCCTCCACCATGAATTGGTCCAAACTGGGGTTTTTAGAGGCTCCCTCCACCATGAATTGGTCCAAACTTGGCTGTTTAGAGGCTCCCTCCACCATTAATTGGTCCAAACTGGGCTGGTTAGAGGCTCCCTCCACCATGAATTGGTCCAAACTGGGTTTTTTAGAGGCTCCCTCCACCATGAATTTGCCCAAACTGGGCTGTTTAGAGGCTCCCTCCACCATGAATTGGTCCAAACTGGGTTTTTTAGAGGCTCCCTCCACCATGAATTGGTCCAAACTGGGCTGGTTAGAGGCTCCCTCCACCATGAATTGGTCCAAACTGGGGTGGTTAGAGGCTCCCTCCACCATTAATTGGTCCAAACTGGGCTGGTTAGAGGCTCCCTCCACCATGAATTTGCCCAAACTGGGCTGTTTAGAGGCTCCCTCCACCATGAATTTGCCCAAACTGGGCTGGTTAGAGGCTCCCTCCACCATGAATTGGTCCAAACTGGGGTTTTTAGAGGCTCCCTCCACCATGAATTGGTCCAAACTTGGCTGTTTAGAGGCTCCCTCCACCATTAATTGGTCCAAACTGGGCTGGTTAGAGGCTCCCTCCACCATGAATTGGTCCAAACTGGGTTTTTTAGAGGCTCCCTCCACCATGAATTTGCCCAAACTGGGCTGTTTAGAGGCTCCCTCCACCATGAATTGGTCCAAACTGGGGTGGTTAGAGGCTCCCTCCACCATTAATTGGTCCAAACTGGGCTGGTTAGAGGCTCCCTCCACCATTAATTGGTCCAAACTGGGCTGGTTAGAGGCTCCCTCCACCATGAATTTGCCCAAACTGGGCTGGTTAGAGGCTCCCTCCACCATGAATTGGTCCAAACTGGGTTTTTTAGAGGCTCCCTCCACCATGAATTTGCCCAAACTGGGCTGGTTAGAGGCTCCCTCCACCATGAATTGGTCCAAACTGGGGTTTTTAGAGGCTCCCTCCACCATGAATTTGCCCAAACTCTGCTGGTTAGAGGCTCAATCCACCCTGATTTTCAAAACAAATGTTGGTGCCAACCTCAACTTACTACAAGGGCCAAATTCACTGCTGGTGACAAGCTCTCCTCACTGCAAGTGCCAAATACACATGTTTCAAGGTGTTTTCCTACTGTCAGAGAGGTGGTATTGAGTGTGTAAAGTGTGTAGTTGTTAGGCTGTGATGTTGGGGTAATAGAGGGTCTTTGGTGTGTTAGATGCCCCCAGACATGCTTCCCCTGCTGTCCCAGTGTCATTCCAGAGGTGTTGGCATCATTTCCTGGGGTGTCATAGTGGACTTGGTGACCCTCCAGACACGGATTTGGGTTTCCCCCTTAACGAGTATCTGTTCCCCATAGACTATAATGGGGTTCGAAACCCGTTCGAACACACGAACATTGAGCGGCTGTTCGAATCGAATTTCGAACCTCGAACATTTTAGTGTTCGCTCATCTCTAATCTTAATCATTTTTTGTTCTAAATATTTTGGTATTTGCAACAGCCATTTCAGTTTGATATATCTAATAACTGATGGACACAGTAATATTTCAGGATTGAAATGAGGTTTATTGTACTAACAGAAAATGTGCAATATGCATTAATCCAAAATTTGACCGGTGCAAAAGTATGGGCACCCTTATCATTTTATTGATTTGAATTCCCCTAACTACTTTTTACTGACTTACTGAAGCACAAAATTGGTTTTGTAACCTCAGTGAGCTTTGAACTTCATAGCCAGGTGTATCCAATCATAAGAAAAGGTATTTAAGGTGGCCAATTGCAAGTTGATCTCCTATTTGAATCTCCTCTGAAGAGTGGCATCATGGGCTACTCAAAACAACTCTCAAATGATCTGAAAACAAAGATTGTTCAACATAGTTGTTCAGGGGAAGGATACAAAAAGTTGTCTCAGAGATTTAACCTGTCAGTTTCCACTGTGAGGAACATAGTAAGGAAATGGAAGACCACAGGGACAGTTCTTGTTAAGCCCAGAAGTGGCAGGCCAAGAAAAATATCAGAAAGGCAGAGAAGAAGAATGGTGAGAACAGTCAAGGACAATACACCGACCACCTCCAAAGAGCTGCAGCATCATCTTGCTGCAGATGGTGTCACTGTGCATCGGTAACTATACAGCGCACTTTGCACAAATAGAAGCTGTATGGGAGAGTGATGAGAAAGAAGCCGTTTCTGCACGTACGCCACAAATAGAGTTGCCTGAGGTATGCAAAAGCACATTTGGACAAGGCAGCTTCATTTTGGAAACAAAAATTGAGTTGTTTGGTTATAAAAAAAGGCGTTATGCATGGCGTCCAAAAAGAAACAGCATTCCAAGAAAAACACATGCTATCCACTGTAAAATTTGGTGGAGGTTCCATCATGCTTTGGGGCTGGGTGGCCAATGCCGGCATCGGGAATCTTGTTAAAGTTGAGGGTCGCATGGATTCCACTCAGTATCAGCAGATTCTTGAGAATAATGTTCAAGAATCAGTGACGAAGTTGAAGTTACGCCGGGGATGGATATTTCAGCAAGACAATGATCCAAAACACCGCTCCAAATCCTCAGGCATTCATGCAGAGGAACAATTACAATGTTCTGGAATGGTCATCCCAGTCCCCAGACCTGAATATCATTGAACATCTGTGGGATGATTTGAAGCGGGCTGTCCATGCTCGGCGACCATCTAACTTAACTGAACTTGAATTGTTTGTCCAAAATACCTTTATCCAGGATCCAGGAACTGATTAAAAGCTACAGGAAGCGACTAGAGGCTGTTATCTTTGCAAAAGGAGGATCTACTAAATATTAATGTCACTTTTCTGTTGAGGTGCCCATACTTTTGCACCGGTCAAATTTTGGTTTAATGCATATTGCACATTTTCTGTTAGTACAATAAACCTCATTTCAATCCTGAAATATTACTGTGTCCATCAGTTATTAGATATATCAAACTGAAATGGCTGTTGCAAACACCAAAATATTTAGAACTAAAAATGATTAAGATTAATAGGGGTGCCCAAACTTTTTCATAGGACTGTATAATATATGTGCACTGGATATTTAATATGTGTGCACTGGATATATATAATATATGTGCACTGGATAAATACAATATATGTGCACTGGATATATAATATATGTGCCCTTGATATATATATATATATATATATATATATATATATATATATATATAATATATGTGCCCTGGATATATAATATATGTGCTCTGGATATTTAATATATCTGCATTGGATATTTAATATATGTGCACCGGATATTTAATATGTGTGCACTGGATATATAATATATGTGCACTGGATATTTAATATATGTGCCCTGGATATATATATAATATATGTGCCCTGGATATATAATATATGGGCTCTGGATATTTAATATATCTGCATTGGATATTTAATATATGTGCACTGGATATTTAATATACGTGCACTGGATATATATAATACATGTGCACAGGATATTTAATATATGTGCACTAGATATATATAATATATGTGCACTGGATATTTAATATATTTGCACTGGATATATATAATATATGTGCACTGGTTATATATAATATATGTGCAATGCATATTTAATATATGTGCACTGGATATATATAATAAATGTGCACTGGATATTTAATAAATGTGCACTGGATATTTATAATTTATGTGCACTGGATATATAATATATCTGCACTGGATATTTAATATATGTGCTCTGGATATTTAATATAACTGCACTGGATATTTAATATATGTGCACTGGATATTTAATATGTGTGCACTGGATATATATAATATATGTGCACTGGATATATAATAAATGTGCACTGGATATTTAATATATGTGCAGTGGATATATATAATGTATGTGCACTGGATATTTAATATAACTGCACTGGATATTTAATATATGTGCCCTGGATATTTAATATGTGTGCACTGGATATTTATAATATATGTGCACTGGATATATAATAAATGTGCACTGGATATTTAATATATGTGCAGTGGATATATATAATGTATGTGCACTGGATATTTAATATAACTGCACTGGATATTTTATATATGTGCCCTGGATATTTAATATGTGTGCACTGGATATATATAATATATGTGCACTGGATATATAATAAATGTGCACTGGATATTTAATATATGTGCAGTGGATATATATAATATATGGGCACTGGATATATAATATATGTGCACTGGATATTCAATATATGTGCACTGGATATTTAATAAATGTGCACTGGATATTTATAATTTATGTGCACTGGATATATAATGTATGTGCACTGGATATTTAATATATGTGCACTGGATATATATTACATATGTGCACTGGATATTTATAATTTTTGTTAACTGGATATATAATATATGTGCACTGGAAATTTAATATATGTGCACTGGATATATATAACATATGTGCACTGGATATATAATATATGTGCACTGGAAATATAATATATGTGCACTTGATATTTAATATATGTGCACTGTATATACATAATATATGTGCACTGGATATATAAAATATATGTGCACTGGATATTTAATATATGTGCACTGGATATATATAATATATGTGCACAGGATTTATATATATATATATATATATATATATATATAATATATGTGCACTGGAAATATAATATATGTGCACTTGATATTTATTATATGTGCACTGGATATTTAATATATGTGCACTGGATATATATAATATATGTGCAATGGATATTTAATATATGTGCTCTGGATATATAAAATATATATGCACTGGATATATAAAATATATGTGCACTGGATAAGTAATATATGTGCAATGGATATTTAATATATGTGCACTGGATATATAAAATATATGTGCACTGGATAAGTAATATATGTGCAATGGATATTTAATATAACTGCAATGGATATTTAATATATGTGCACTGGATATTTAATATGTGTGCACTGGATATATATATATATATATATATATATATATATATATATATATAATATGTGCAATGGATATTTAATATATGTGCACTGGATATATAAAATATATGTGCACTGGATATATAAAATATATGTGCACTGGATATATAAAATATATGTGCACTGGATATTTAATATATGTGCACTGGATATTTAATTTATGTGCACTGGATATATATAATATATGTGCTCTGGATATATAATAATGTGCACTGGATATTTAATATATGTGCACTGGATATATATAATATATGTGCAATGGATATTTAATATATGTGCACTGGATATATATAATATATGTGCACTAAATTTATAATATGTGTGCACTGGATATTTAATATATGTGCACTGGATATATAAAATATAAGTGCGCTGGATATATAAAATATATGTGCACTGGATAAATAATATATGTGCACTGGATATTTAATATATGTGCACTGGATATATAATATATCTGCACTGGACATTTAATATATCTGTACTGGATATTTAATATATGTGCTCTGGATATTTAATATAAATGCACTGGATATTTAATATATGTGCACTGGATATTTAATATGTGTGCACTGGATATATATAATATATGTGCACTGGATATTTAATATATGTGCAGTGGATATATAATATATGTGCACTGGATATATAATATATGTGCACTGGATATATAATATATGTGCACTGGATATTTAATTTATGTGCACTGGATATTTAATATAACTGCACTCAATATTTAATAAATGTGAACTGGATATTTAATATGTGTGCACTGGATATATATAATACATGTGCACTAAATATATAATATATGTGCACTGGATATTTAATATATGTGCACTAAATATATAATATATGTGCACTTGTTATTTAATACATGTGCACTAAATATATAATAAATGTGCACTGGATATTTAATATATGTGCACTAAATATATAATATATGTGCACTGGATATTTAATATATGTGCACTAAATATATAATATATGTGCACTGGATATTTAATATTTGTGGACTGGATATTTATAATATATGTGCACTGGATATACAATATATGTGCAATGGATATTCAATATATGTGCACTGGATATATATAATATATGTGCACTGGATATATACAATATATGTGCACTTCATATATACAATCAATGTGCTCTGAAAATATAATATATGTGCACTGGATAAATAATATATGTGCACTGGATATTTAATATATGTGCCCTGGATATATATATAATATATGTGCAATGGAAATTTAATAAATGTGCACTGGATATTTATAATTTATGTGCACTGGATATATAATATATCTGCACTGGATATTTAATATATGTGCTCTGGATATTTAATATAACTGCACTGGATATTTAATATATGTGCACTGGATATTTAATATGTGTGCACTGGATATAAATAATATATGTGCACTGGATATATAATAAATGTGCACTGGATACTTAATATATGTGCAGTGGATATATATAATATATGTGCACTGGATATATAATAAATGTGCACTGGATATTTAATAAATGTGCACTGGATATCTATAATTTATGTGCACTGGATATATAATATATGTGCACTGGATATTTAATAAATGTGCACTGCATATTTATAATTTATGTGCACTGGATATATAATATATGTGCACTGGAAATTTAATTTATGTGCACTGGATATATATAACATATGTGCACTGGATATATAATATATGTGCACTGGAAATATAATATATGTGCACTTGATATTTAATATATGTGCACTGTATATATATAATGTATGCGCACTGGATATGTAATATATGTGCACTGGATATATAAAATATATGTGCACTGGATATTTAATATATGTGCACTGGATATATATTATATATGTGCACTGGATTTATATATATAATATATGTGCACTGGAAATATAATATATGTGCACTTGATATTTAATATATGTGCACTGGATATTTAATATATGTGCACTGGATATATATAATATATGTGCAATGGATATTTAATATATGTGCACTGGATATATATAATATATGTGCACTAAATTTATAATATGTGTGCACTGGATATTTAATATATGTGCACTGGATATATAAAATATAAGTGCGCTGGATATATAAAATATATGTGCACTGGATAAATAATATATGTGCACTGGATATTTAATATATGTGCACTGGATATATAATATATCTGCACTGGACATTTAATATATCTGTACTGGATATTTAATATATGTGCTCTGGATATTTAATATAACTGAACTGGATATTTAATATATGTGCACTGGATATTTAATATGTGTGCACTGGATATATATAATATATGTGCACTGGATATTTAATATATGTGCAGTGGATATATATATAATATATGTGCAATGGATATATAATATATGTGCACTGGATATATAATATATGTGCACTGGATATTTAATATATGTGCACTGGATATTTAATATAACTGCACTCAATATTTAATATAACTGCACTCAATATTTAATAAATGTGAACTGGATATTTAATATGTGTGCACTGGATATATAATAAATGTGCACTGGATATTTAATATATGTGCAGTGGATATATATAATATATGTGCACTGGATATATAATATATGTGCACTAGATATTTAATATATGTGCACTGGATATATATTATATATGTGCACTGGATATTTATAGTTTATGTTAACTGAATATATAATATATGTGCACTGGAAATTTAATATATGTGCACTGGATATATATAACATATGTGCACTGGATATATAATATATGTGCACTGGAAATATAATATATGTGCACTTGATATTTAATATATGTGCACTGTATATACATAATGTATGTGCACTGGATATATAAAATATATGTGCACTGGATATTTAATATATGTGCACTAGATATATATATATAATATGTGCACTGGATTTATATATATATATAATATATGTGCACTGGAAATATAATATATGTGCACTTGATATTTATTATATGTGCACTGGATATATAAAATATATGTGCACTGGATATATAAAATATATGTGCACTGGATAAATAATATATGTGCAATGGATAGTTAATATATGTGCACTGGATATTTAATATAACTGCAATGGATATTTAATATATATGCACTGGATATTTAATATGTGTGCACTGGATATATATATAATATGTGCAATGGATATTTAATATATGTGCACTGGATATATAAAAAATATGTGCACTGGATATATAAAATATATTTGCACTGGATATTTAATATATGTGCACTGGATATTTAATATATGTGCACTGGATATATATAATATATGTGCACTGGATATATAATAATGTGCACTGGATATTTAATATATGTGCAGTGGATATATATAATATATGTGCACTGGATATTTAATATATGTGCACTGGATATATATAATATATGTGCACTGGATATTTAATAAATGTGCACTGCATATTTATAATTTATGTGCACTGGATATATAATATATGTGCTCTGGAAATTTAATATATGTGCACTGGATAAATAATATATGTGCACTGGATATTTAATATATGTGCACTGGATATATATAATAAATGTGCATTGGATTTATATATATAATATATGTGCACTGGAAATATAATATATGAGCACTTGATATTTAATATATGTGCACTGGATATTTAATATATGTGCACTGGATATATATAATATATGTGCACTGGATATTTAATAAATGTGCACTGCATATTTATAATTTATGTGCACTGGATATATAATATATGTGCTCTGGAAATTTAATATATGTGCACTGGATATTTAATATATGTGCACTGGATATTTAATATATGTGCACTGGATATATATAATAAATGTGCACTGGATTTATATATATAATATATGTGCACTGGAAATATAATATATGAGCACTTGATATTTAATATATGTGCACTGGATATTTAATATATGTGCACTGGATATATATAATATATGTGCACTGGATATATATAATATATGTGCACTGGATATATAATAAATGTGCACTGGATATATAATATATGTGCTCTGGAAATTTAATATATGTGCACTAGATATTTAATATATGTGCACTGGATATTTAATATATGTGCACTGGATATATATAATAAATGTGCACTGGATTTATATATATAATATATGTGCACTGGAAATATAATATATGAGCACTTGATATTTAATATATGTGCACTGGATATTTAATATATGTGCACTGGATATATATAATATATGTGCACTGGATATATATAATATATGTGCACTGGATATATAATAAATGTGCACTGGATATTTAATATATGTGCAGTGGATATATATAATATATGTGCACTGGATATTTAATATATGTGCATTGGATATTTAATATATTTGCACTGGATATATATAATATAAGTGCACTGGTTATATAAAATATATCTGCAATGGATATTTAATATATGTGCAGTGGATATATATATAATATATGTGCACTAGATATTTAATAAATGTGCACTGGATATATATAATTTATGTGCACTGGATATATAATATATGTGCACTGGAAATTTAATATATGTGCACTGGATATATATAATATATGTGCACTGGATATTTAATATATGTGCACTGGATATATATAATTTATGTGCACTGGATATATAATATATGTGCACTGGAAATATAATATATGAGCACTTGATATTTAATATATGTGCACTGGATATTTAATATATGTGCACTGGATATATATAATATTTGTGCACTGGATATATATAATATATGTGCACTGGATATATAATAAATGTGCACTGGATATTTAATATATGTGCAGTGGATATATATAATATATGTGCACTGGATATTTAATATATGTGCACTGGATATTTAATATATTTGCACTGGATATATATAATATAAGTGCACTGGTTATATAAAATATATGTGCAATGGATATTTAATATATGTGCAGTGGATATATATATAATATATGTGCACTAGATTTTTAATAAATGTGCACTGGATATATATAATTTATGTGCACTGGATGTATAATATATGTGCACTGGAAATTTAATATATGTGCACTGGATATATATAATATATGTGCACTGGATATTTAATATATGTGCACTGGATATATATAATTTATGTGCACTGGATATATAATATATGTGCACTGGAAATTTAATATATGTGCACTGGATATATATAATATATGTGCACTGGATATTTAATATATGTGCACTGGAAATTTAATATATGTGCACTGGATATATATAATATATGTGCACTGGATATTTAATATATGTGCACTGGATATATAATATATGTGCACTCGATAAATAATATATGTGCACTTGATATTTAATACATGTGCACTAAATATATAATATATGTGCACTGGATATTTAATATATATGCACTAAATATATAATATATGTGCACTGGATATTTAATACATGTGCACTAAATATTTAATAAATGTGCACTGGATATTTAATATATGTGCACTAAATATATAATATATGTGCACTGGATATTTAATATATGTGCACTAAATATATAATATATGTGCACTGGATATTTAATATGTGTGCACTGGATATTTATAATATATGTGCACTGGATATATAATATATGTGCAATTGATATTCAATATATGTGCACTTGATATATATAATATATGTGCACTGGATATATACAATATATGTGCACTGGATATATACAATATATTTGCTCTGAAAATATAATATATGTGCACTGGATAAATAATATATGTGCACTGGATATTTAATATATATGCCCTGGATATAAATATATATAATATATGTGCCCTGGATATATAATATATGTGCTCTGGATAATTAATATATCTGCATTGGATATTTAATATATGTGCACTGGATATTTAATATGTGTGCACTGGATATATATAATATATGTGCACTGGATATGTAATATATGTGCACTGGATATTTAATATATTTGCACTGGATATATATAATATGTGTGCACTGGTTATATATAATATATGTGCAATGCATATTTAATATATGTGCACTGGATATATATAATATATGTGCACTGGATATTTAATAAATGTGCACTGGATATTTATAATTTATGTGCAATGGATATATAACATATGTGCACTGGATATATAATATATGTGCACTGGAAATATAATATATGTGCACTTGATATTTAATATATGTGCACTGTATATATATATAATGTATGTGCACTGGATATATAATATATGTGCACTGGATATATAAAATATATGTGCACTGGATATTTAATATATGTGCACTGGATATATATAATATATGTGCACTGGATTTATATATATAATATATGTGCACTGGAAATATAATATATGTGCACTTGATATTTAATATACGTGCACTGGATATTTAATATATGTGCATTGGATATATATAATATATGTGCACTTGATATTTAATATATGTGCACTGGATATATAAAATATATGTGCACTGGATTAATAATATATGTGCACTGGATATTTAAAATATCTGCACTGGATATATAATATATCTGCACTGGATATTTAATATATGTGCTCTGGATATTTAATATAACTGCACTGGATATTTTATATATGTGCACTGGATATTTAATATATGTGCTCTGGATATTTAATATAACTGCACTGGATATTTTATATATGTGCACTGGATATTTAATATGTGTGCACTGGATATTTAATATATGTGCCCTGGATATATATATAATATATGTGCCCTGGATATATAATATATGTGCTCTGGATATTTAATATATCTGCATTGGATATTTAATATATGTGCACTGGAGATTTAATATGAGTGCACTGGATATATATAATATATGTGCACTGGATATTTAATATATGTGCAGTGGATATATATAATATATGTGCCCTGGATATTTAATATATGTGCACTGGAAATTTAATATATTTGCACTGTATATATATAATATAAGTGCACTGGTTATACAAAATATATGTGCAATGGATATGTAATATATGTGCAGTGGATATATATATAATATATGTGCAATAGATATTTAATAAATGTGCACTGGATATATATAATTTATGTGCACTGGATATATAATATATGTGCACTGGAAATTTAATATATGTGCACTGGATATATTTAATATATGTGCACTAAATATATAATATATGTGCACTGGATATTTAATATATGTGCACTAAATATATAATATATGTGCACTGGATATTTAATATGTGTGCACTGGATATTTATAATATATGTGCACTGGATATTCAATATATGTGCAATGGATATTCAATATATGTGCACTGGATATATATAATATATGTGCACTGGATATATACAATATATGTGCACTGGATATATACAATCAATGTGCTCTGAAAATATAATATATGTGCACTGGATATTTAATATATGTGCACTAAATATATAATATATGTGCACTGGATATTTAATATATGTGCACTAAACATATAATATATGTGCACTGGATATTTAATATGTGTGCACTGGATATTTATAATATATGTGCACTGGATATACAATATATGTGCAATGGATATTCAATATATGTGCACTGGATATATATAATATATGTGCACTGGATATATACAATATATGTGCACTGGATATATACAATCAATGTGCTCTGAAAATATAATATATGTGCACTGGATAAATAATATATGTGCACTGGATATTTAATATATGTGCCCTGGATATATATATAATATATGTGCCCTGGATATATAATATATGTGCTCTGGATATTTAATATATCTGCATTGGATATTTAATATATGTGCACTGGAGATTTAATATGAGTGCACTGGATATATATAATATATGTGCACTGGATATTTAATATATGTGCACTGGGTATATATAATACATGTGCACAGGATATTTAATATATGTGCACTAGATAAATATAATATATGTGCACTGGATATTTAATATATTTGCACTGGATATATATAATATATGTGCACTGGTTATATATAATATATGTGCAATGCATATTTAATATATGTGCACTGGATATATATAATATATGTGCACTGGATATTTAATAAATGTGCACTGGATATTTATAATTTATGTGCACTGGATATATAATATATCTGCACTGGATATTTAATATATGTGCTGTGGATATTTAATATAACTGCACTGGATATTTAATATATGTGCACTGGATATTTAATATGTGTGCACTGGATATATATAATATATGTGCACTGGATATATAATAAATGTGCACTGGATATTTAATATATGTGCAGTGGATATATATAATATATGTGCACTGGATATTTAATATAACTGCACTGGATATTTAATATATGTGCACTGGATATTTATAATTTATGTGCACTGGATATATAATATATGTGCACTGGATATATAATAAATGTGCACTGGATATTTAATATATGTGCAGTGGATATATATAATATATGTGCACTGGATATATAATAAATGTGCACTGGATATTTAATATATGTGCAGTGGATATATATAATATATGTGCACTGGAAATTCAATATATGTGCACTGGATATTTAATAAATGTGCACTGGATATTTATAATTTATGTGCACTGGATATATAATATATGTGCACTGGAAATTTAATATATGTGCACTGGATATATATAACATATGTGCACTGGATATATAATATATGTGCACTGGAAATATAATATATGTGCACTTGATATTTAATATATGTGCACTGTATATATATAATGTATGTGCACTGGATATATACTATATGTGCACTGGATATATAAAATATCTGTGCACTGGATTTTTAATATATGTGCACTGGATATATATGATATATATGCACTGGATTTATATATATATATTATATGTGCACTGGAAATATAATATATGTGCACTTGATATTTAATATATGTGCACTGGATATTTAATATATGTGCACTGGATATAAATAATATATGTGCAATAGATATTTAATATATGTGCACTGGATATGTACAATATATGTGCACTGGATATATACAATATATGTTCTCTTAAAATATAATATATGTGCACTAGATAAATAATATATGTGCACTGGATATTTAATATATGTGCCCTGGATATAAATTAAAAATATGTGCCCTGGACATATAATATATGTTCTCTGGATATTTAATATATCTGCATTGGATATTTAATATATGTGCACTGGATATTTAATATGTGTGCACTGGATATATATAATACATGTGCACAGGATATTTAATATATGTGCACTAGATATATATAATATATGTGCTCTGGATATTTAATATATGTGCACTGGATATATATAATATATGTGCACAGGATATTTAATATATGTGCACTAGATATATATAATATATGTGCACTGGAAATTTAATATATGTGCACTGGATATATATAACATATGTGCACTGGATATATAATATATGTGCACTGGAAATATAATATATTTTAACTTGATATTTAATATATGTGCACTGTATATATATAATGTATGTGCACTGGATATATAATATATGTGCACTAGATATATAAAATATATGTGCACTGGATATTTAATATATGTGCACTGGATATATATAATATATGTGCACTGGATATATATAATATATGTACACTGGAAATATAATATATGTGCACTTGATATTTAATATATGTGCACTGGATATTTAATATATGTGCACTGGATATTTAATATGTGTGCACTGGATATATATAATATATGTGCACTAATTTTATAATATGTGTGCACTGGATATTTAATATATGTGCACTGGATATATAAAATATATGTGCGCTGGATATATAAAATATATGTGCACTGGATAAATAATATATGTGCACTGGATATTTAATATATCTGCACTGGATATTTAATATATGTGCTCTGGATATTTAATATAACTGCACTGGATATTTAATATATGTGCACTGGATATTTAATATGTGTGCACTGGATATATATAATATATGTGCAGTGGATATTTAATATATGTGCAGTGGATATATATAATATTTGTGCACTGGATATTTAATATAACTGCACTCAATATTTAATATATGTGCACTGGATATTTAATATGTGTGCACTGGATATATAATAAATGTGCACTGGATATTTAATATATGTGCAGTGGATATATATAATATATGTGCACTGGATATATAATATATGTGCACTGGATATTTAATATATGTGCACTGGATATATATTATATATGTGCACTGGATATTTATAATTTTTGTTAACTGGATATATAATATATGTGCACTGGAAATTTAATATATGTGCACTGGATATATATAACATATGTGCACTGGATATATAATATATGTGCACTGGAAATATAATATATGTGCACTTGATATTTAATATATGTGCACTGTATATACATAATGTATGTGCACTGGATATATAAAATATATGTGCACTGGATATTTAATATATGTGCAATGGATATATATATTATATGTGCACTGGAAATATAATATATGTGCACTTGATATTTATTATATGTGCACTGGATATTTAATATATGTGCACTGGATATATATAATATATGTACAATGGATATTTAATATATGTGCACTGGATATATAAAATATATGTGCACTGGAAATATAAAATATATGTGCACTGGATAAATAATATATGTGCAATGGATATTTAATATATGTGCACTGGATATTTAATATAACTGCAATGGATATTTAATATATGTGCACTGGATATTTAATATGTGTGCACTGGATATATATATAATATGTGCAATGGATATTTAATATATGTGCACTGGATATATAAAATATATGTGCACTGGATATATAAAATATATGTGCTCTGGATATATAATAATGTGCACTGGATATTTAATATATGTGCAGTGGATATATATAATATATGTGCACTGGATATTTAATATATGTGCACTGGATATTTAATATATGTGCACTGGATATATATAATATATGTGCACTGGATATTTAATAAATGTGCACTGGATATTTATAATTTATGTGCACTGGATATATAATATATGTGCACTGGAAATTTAATATATGTGCACTGGATAAATAATATATGTGCACTGGATATTTCATATATGTGCCCTGGATATATAATATATGTGCTCTGGATATTTAATATATGTTCACTGGATATTTAATATCTGTGCACTGGATATATAATAAATTTGCACTGGATATTTAATATATGTGCACTGGATATATATAATATGTGTGCACTGGATATTTAATATATGTGCACTGGAAATATAAAATATATGATCACTAGAGATTTAATATATGTGCACTGGATATTTAATATATGTGCACAGGATATTTAATATATGTGCACTAGATATATATAATATATGTGCACTGGATATTTAATATATTTGCACTGGATATATATAATATATGTGCAATGGATATTTAATATATGTGCACTGGATATTTAATATATGTGCACTGGATATATATAATATATGTGCACTGGATTTATATATAATATATGTGCACTGGAAATATAATATATGAGCACTTGATATTTAATATATGTGCACTGGATATTTAAAACATGTGCACTGGATATATATAATATATGTTCGCTGGATATATATAATATATGTGCACTGGATATATAATAAATGTGCACTGGATATTTAATGTATGTGCAGTGGATATATATAATATATGTGCACTGGATATATAATAAATGTGCACGGGATATTTAATATATGTGCAGTGGATATATATAATATATGTGCACTGGATATTTAATATATGTGCACTGGATATTTAATATATTTGCACTGGATATATATAATATAAGTGCACTTGTTATCTAAAATATATGTGCAATGGATATTTAATATATGTGCAGTGGATATATATATATAATATATGTGCACTAGATATTTAATAAATGTGCACTGGATATATATAATTTATGTGCACTGGATATATAATATATGTGCAATGTAAATTTAATATATGTGCACTGGATATATATAAAATATGTGCACTGGATATTTAATATATGTGCACTGGATATATAATATATGTGCACTGGATAAATAATATATGTGCACTTGATATTTAATACATGTGCACTAAATATATAATATATGTGCACTGGATATTTAATATATGTGCACTAATATATAATATATGTGCACTGGATATTTAATACATGTGCACTAAATATTTAACAAATGTGCACTGGATATTTAATATATGTGCACTAAATATATAATATATGTGCACTGGATATTTAATATATGTGCACTAAATATATAATAAATGTGCACTGGATATTTAATATATGTGCAGTGGATATATATAATATATGTGCACTGGATATATAATAAATGTGCACTGGATATTTAATATATGTGCAGTGGATATATATAATATATGTGCACTGGAAATTCAATATATGTGCACTGGATATTTATAATTTATGTGCACTGGATATATAATATATGTGCACTGGAAATTTAATATATGTGCACTGGATATATATAACATATGTGGACTGGATATATAATATATGTGCACTGGAAATATAATATATGTGCACTTGATATTTAATATATGTGCACTGTATATATATAATGTATGTGCACTGGATATATACTATATGTGCACTGGATATATAAAATATCTGTGCACTGGATATTTAATATATGTGCACTGGATATATATGATATATATGCACTGGATTTATATATATATTATATGTGCACTGGAAATATAATATATGTCCACTTGATATTTAATATATGTGCACTGGATATTTAATATATGTGCACTGGATATAAATAATATATGTGCAATAGATATTTAATATATGTGCACTGGATATATACAATATATGTTCTCTTAAAATATAATATATGTGCACTGGATAAATAATATATGTGCATTGGATATTTAATATATGTGCCCTGGATATAAATTAAAAATATGTGCCCTGGACATATAATATATGTTCTCTGGATATTTAATATATCTGCATTGGATATTTAATATATGTGCACTGGATATTTAATATGTGTGCACTGGATATATATAATATATGTGCACTGGATATTTAATATATGTGCACTGGATATATATAATATATGTGCACAGGATATTTAATATATGTGCACTAGATATATATAATATATGTGCACTGGATATTTAATATATTTGCACTGGATATATATAATATATGTGCACTGGTTATATATAATATATGTGCAATGCATATTTAATATATGTGCACTGGATATATATAATATATGTGCACTGGATATTTAATAAATGTGCACTGGATATTTATAATTTATGTGCACTGGATATATAATATATCTGCACTGGATATTTAATATGTGTGCTCTGGATATTTAATATAACTGCACTGAATATTTAATATATGTGCACTGGATATTTAATATGTGTGCATTGGATATATATAATATATGTGCACTGGATATATAATAAATGTGCACTGGATATTTAATATATGTGCAGTGGATATATATAATATATGTGCACTAGATATTTAATATAACTGCACTGGATATTTAATATATGTGCACTGGATATTTAATATGTGTGCACTGGATATATATAATATATGTGCACTGGATATATAATAAATGTTCACTGGATATTTAATATATGTGCAGTGGATATATATAATATATGTGCACTGGATATATAATATATGTGCACTGGATATTTAATATATGTGCACTGGATATATATTATATATGTGCACTGGATATTTAATAAATGTGCACTGGAAATTTATAATTTATGTGCACTGGATATATAATATATGTGCACTGGAAATTTAATATATGTGCACTGGATATATATAACATATGTGCACTGGATATATAATATATGTGCACTGGAAATATAATATATGTTAACTTGATATTTAATATATGTGCACTGTATATATATAATGTATGTGCACTGGATATATAATATATGTGCACTAGATATATAAAATATATGTGCACTGGATATTTAATATATGTGCACTGGATATATATAATATATGTGCACTGGATTTATATATATAATATATGTGCACTGGAAATATAATATATGTGCACTTGATATTTAATATATGTGCACTGGATATTTAATATATGTGCACTGGATATATATAATATATGTGCAATGGATATTTAATATATGTGCACTGGATATATATAAAATATGTGCACTAATTTTATAATATGTGTGCACTGGATATTTAATATATGTGCACTGGATATATAAAATATATGTGCGCTGGACATATAAAATATATGTGCACTGGATAAATAATATATGTGCACTGGATATTTAATATATGTGCACTGGATATATAATATATCTGCACTGGATATTTAATATATCTGCACTGGATATTTAATATATGTGCTCTGGATATTTAATATAACTGCACTGGATATTTAATATATGTGCACTGGATATTTAATATGTGTGCACTGGATATATATAATATATGTGCACTGGATATTTAATATATGTGCAGTGGATATATATAATATTTGTGCACTGGATATTTAATATAACTGCACTCAATATTTAATATATGTGCACTGGATATTTAATATGTGTGAACTGGATATATAATAAATGTGCACTGGATATTTAATATATGTGCAGTGGATATATATAATATATGTGCACTGGATATATAATATATGTGCACTGGATATTTAATATATGTGCACTGGATATATATTATATATGTGCACTGGATATTTATAATTTTTGTTAACTGGATATATAATATATGTGCACTGGAAATTTAATATATGTGCACTGGATATATATATATAACATATGTGCACTGGATATATAATATATGTGCACTGGAAATATAATATATGTGCACTTGATATTTAATATATGTGCACTGTATATACATAATGTATGTGCACTGGATATATAAAATATATGTGCACTGGATATTTAATATATGTGCACTGGATATATATAATATATGTGCACTGGAAATATAATATATGTGCACTTGATATTTATTATATGTGCACTGGATATTTAATATATGTGCACTGGATATATATAATATATACACAATGGATAATTAATATATGTGCACTGGATATATAAAATATATGTGCACTGGAAATATAAAATATATGTGCACTGGATAAATAATATATGTGCAATGGATATTTAATATATGTGCACTTGATATTTAATATAACTGCAATGGATATTTAATATATGTGCACTGGATATTTAATATGTGTGCACTGGATATATATATATTATGTGCAATGGATATTTAATATATGTGCACTGGATATATAAAATATATGTGCACTGGATATATAAAATATATGTGCTCTGGATATATAATAATGTACACTGGATATTTAATATATGTGCAGTGGATATATATATAATATATGTGCACTGGATATATAATAAATTTGCAATGGATATTTAATATATGTGCACTGGAAATATAAAATATATGAGCACTAGAGATTTAATATATGTGCACTGGATATTTAAAATATGTGCACAGGATATTTAATATATGTGCACTAGATATATATAATATATGTGCACTGGATATTTAATATATTTGCTATGGATATATATAATATATGTGCACTGGTTATATATATTATATGTGCAATGGATAATTAATATATGTGCACTGGATATTTAATATATGTGCACTGGATATATATAATATATGTGCACTGGATTTATATATATAATATATGTGCACTGGAAATATAATATATGAGCACTTGATATTTAATATATGTGCACTGGATATTTAATATATGTGCACTGGATATATATAATATATGTGCGCTGGATATATATAATATATGTGCACTAAATATATAATATATGTGCACTGGATGTTTAATATATGTGCACTAATATATAATATATGTGCACTGGATATTTAATACATGTGCACTAAATATTTAACAAATGTGCACTGGATATTTAATATATGTGCACTAAATATATAATATATGTGCACTGGATATTTAATATATGTGCACTAAATATATAATATATGTGCACTGGATATTTAATATGTGTGCACTGGATATTTATAATATATGTGCACTGGATATATAATATATGTGCAATGGATATTCAATATATGTGCACTTGACGTATATAATATATGTGCACTGGATATATACAATATATGTGCACTGGATATATACAATATACTTGCTCTGAAAATATAATATATGTGCACTGGATAAATAATATATGTGCAATGGATATTTAATATATGTGCCCTGAATATAAATATATATAATATATGTGCCCTGGATATATAATATATGTGCTCTGGATATTTAATATATCTGCATTGGATATTTAATATATGTGCACTGGATATTTAATATATGTGCACTGGATATATATAATATATGTGCACTGGATATGTAATATATGTGCACTGGATATTTAATATATTTGCACTGGATATATATAATATATGTGCACTGGATATATAATATATGTGCACTGGATATTTAATATGTGTGCTCTGGATATTTAATATAACTGCACAGGATATCTAATATATGTGCACTGGATATTTAATATGTGTGCACTGGATATATATAATATATGTGCACAGGATATATAATAAATGTGCACTGGATATTTAATATATGTGCAGTGGATATATATATAATATATGTGCACTTGATATTTAATATAACTGCACTGGATATATAATATATGTGCACTGGATATTTAATATGTGTGCACTGGATATATATAATATATGTGCACTGGATATATAATAAATGTGCACTGGATATTTAATATATGTGTAGTGGATATATATAATATATGTGCACTGGATATTTAATAAATGTGCACTGGATATTTATAATTTATGTGCACTGGATATGTAATATATGTGCACTGCAAATTTATTATATGTGCACTGGATATTTATAATTTATGTGCACTGGATATGTAATATATGTGCACTGCAAATTTAATATATGTGCACTGGATATATATAACATATGTGCACTGGATATATAATATATGTGCACTGGAAATATAATATATGTGCACTTGATATTTAATATATGTGCACTGGATATATATAATATATGTGCAATGGATATTTAATATATGTGCACTGGATATATAATATATGTGCACTGGAAATATAATATATGTGCACTTGATATTTAATATATGTGCACTGGATATATATAATATATGTGCAATGGATATTTAATATATGTGCACTGGATATATATAATATATGTGCACTGGATATTTAATAAATGTGCACTGGATATTTATAATTTATGTGCACTGGATATATAATATATGTGCACTGGAAATTTAATATATGTGCACTGGATAAATAATATATGTGCCCTGGATATATAATATATGTGCTCTGGATATTTAATATATGTTCACTGGATATTTAATATCTGTGCACTGGATATATAATAAATTTGCACTGGATATTTAATATATGTGCACTGGATATATATAATATGTGTGCACTGGATATTTAATATATGTGCACTGGAAATATAAAATATATGAGCACTAGATATTTAATATATGTGCTCTGGATATTTAATATATGTGCACAGGATATTTAATATATGTGCACTAGATATATATAATATATGTGCACTGGATATTTAATATATTTGCACTGGATATATATAATATAAGTGCACTGGTTATATATAATATATGTGCAATGGATATTTAATATATGTGCACTGGATATTTAATATATGTGCACTGGATATATATAATATATGTGCACTGGATATATATAATATATGTGCACTGGAAATATAATATATGAGCACTTGATATTTAATATATGTGCACTGGATATTTAATATATGTGCACTGGATATATATAATATATGTGCGCTGGATATATATAATATATGTGCACTGGATATATAATAAATGTGCACTGGATATTTAATATATGTGCAGTGGATATATATAATATATGTGCACTGGATATATAATAAATGTGCACTGGATACTTAATATATTTGAACTGAATATATATAATATAAGTGCACTGGTTATATAAAATATATGTGCAATGGATATTTAATATATGTGCAGTGGATATATATATAATATATGTGCACTAGATATTTAATAAATGTGCACTGGATATATATAATTTCTGTGCACTGGATATATAATATATGTGCACTGGAAATTTAATATATGTGCACTGGATATATATAATATATGTGCACTGGATATTTAATATATGTGCACTGGATATATAATATATGTGCACTGGATAAATAATATATGTGCACTTGATATTTAATACATGTGCACTAAATATATAATATATGTGCATTGGATATTTAATATATGTGCACTAATATATAATATATGTGCACTGGATATTTAATACATGTGCACTAAATATTTAACAAATGTGCACTGGATATTTAATATATGTGCACTAAATATATAATATATGTGCACTGGATATTTAATATATGTGCTCTAAATATATAATATATGTGCACTGGATATTTACTATGTGTGCACTGGATATTTATAATATATGTGCACTGGATATATAATATATGTGCAATGGATATTCAATATATGTGCACTTGATATATATAATATATGTGCACTGGATATATACAATATATGTGCACTGGATATATACAATATACTTGCTCTGAAAATATAATATATGTGCACTGGATAAATAATATATGTGCAATGGATATTTAATATATGTGCCCTGGATATAAATATATATAATATATGTGCCCTGGATATATAATATATGTGCTCTGGATATTTAATATATCTGCATTGGATATTTAATATATGTGCACTGGATATTTAATTTGTGTGCACTGGATATATATAATATATGTGCACTGGATATGTAATATATGTGCACTGGATATTTAATATATTTGCACTGGATATATATAATATATGTGCACTGGTTATATATAATATATGTGCAATGCATATTTAATATATGTGCACTGGATATATATAATATATGTGCACTGGATATTTAATAAATGTGCACTGGATATTTATAATTTATGTGCAGTGGATATATATAATATATGTGCACTGGATATATAATCAATGTGCACTGGATATTTAATATATGTGCAGTGGATATATATAATATATGTGCACTGGATATTTAATATATGTGCACTGGATATTTAATATATTTGCACTGGATATATATAATATAAGTGCACTGGTTATATAAAATATATGTGCAATGGATATTTAATATATGTGCAGTGGATATATATATATAATATATGTGCACTAGATATTTAATAAATGTGCACTGGATATATATAATTTATGTGCACTGGATATATAATATATGTGCACTGGAAATTTAATATATGTGCACTGGATATATATAATATATGTGCACTGGATATTTAATATATGTGTACTGGATTTATAATATATGTGCACTGGATAAATAATATATGTGCACTTGATATTTAATACATGTGCACTAAATATATAATATATGTGCACTGGATATTTAATATATGTGCACTAATATATAATATATGTGCACTGGATATTTAATACATGTGCACTAAATAATTAACAAATGTGCACTTGATATTTAATATATGTGCACTAAATATATAATATATGTGCACTGGATATTTAATATATGTGCACTAAATATATAATATATGTGCACTGGATATTTATAATATATGTGCACTGGATATATAATATATGTGCAATGGATATTCAATATATGTGCACTTGATATATATAATATATGTGCACTGGATATATACAATATATGTGCACTGGATATAAACAATATACTTGCTCTGAAAATATAATATATGTGCACTGGATAAATAATATATGTGCAATGGATATTTAATATATGTGCCCTGGATATAAATATATATAATATATGTGCCCTGGATATATAATATATGTGCCCTGGATATTTAATATATCTGCATTGGATATTTAATATGTGTGCACTGGATATATATAATATATGTGCACTGGATATGTAATATATGTGCACTGGATATTTAATATATTTGCACTGGATATATATAATATATGTGCACTGGTTATATATAATATATGTGCAATGCATATTTAATATATGTGCACTAGATATATATAATATATGTGCACTGGATATTTAATAAATGTGCACTGGATATTTATAATTTATGTGCACTGGATATATAATATATCTGCACGGGATATATAATATGTGTGCTCTGGATATTTAATATAACTGCACAGGATATTTAATATATATGCACTGGATATTTAATATGTGTGCACTGGATATATATAATATATGTGCACAGGATATATAATAAATGTGCACTGGATATTTAATATATGTGCAGTGGATATATATATAATATATGTGCACTTGATATTTAATATAACTGCACTGGATATATAATATATGTGCACTTGATATTTAATATGTGTGCACTGGATATATATAATATATGTGCACTGGATATATATAATATATGTGCACTGGATATATAATAAATGTGCACTGGATATTTAATATATGTGCAGTGGATATATATAATATATGTGCACTGGATATTTAATATATGTGCACTGGATATTTAATATATTTGCACTGGATATATATAATATAAGTGCACTGGTTATATAAAATATATGTGCAATGGATATTTAATATATGTGCAGTGGATATATATATAATATATGTGCACTAGATTTTTAATAAATGTGCACTGGATATATATAATTTATGTGCACTGGATGTATAATATATGTGCACTGGAAATTTAATATATGTGCACTGGATATATATAATATATGTGCACTGGATATTTAATATATGTGCACTGGATATATATAATTTATGTGCACTGGATATATAATATATGTGCACTGGAAATTTAATATATGTGCACTGGATATATATAATATATGTGCACTGGATATTTAATATATGTGCACTGGAAATTTAATATATGTGCACTGGATATATATAATATATGTGCACTGGATATTTAATATATGTGCACTGGATATATAATATATGTGCACTCGATAAATAATATATGTGCACTTGATATTTATAATTTATGTGCAATGGATATATAATATATGTGCACTGGAAATTTAATATATGTGCACTGGATATATATAACATATGTGCACTGGATATATAATATATGTGCACTGGAAATATAATATATGTGCACTTGATATTTAATATATGTGCACTGTATATATATATAATGTATGTGCACTGGATATATAATATATGTGCACTGGATATATATAATATATGTGCACTGGATTTATATATATAATATATGTGCACTGGAAATATAATATATGTGCACTTGATATTTAATATACGTGCACTGGATATTTAATATATGTGCATTGGATATATATAATATATGTGCACTTGATATTTAATATATGTGCACTGGATATATATAATATATGTGCACTAAATATATAATATATGTGCACTGGATATTTAATATATGTGCACTGGATATATAAAATATATGTGCACTGGATATATAAAATATATGTGCACTGGATAAATAATATATGTGCACTGGATATTTAAAATATCTGCACTGGATATATAATATATCTGCACTGGATATTTAATATATGTGCTCTGGATATTTAATATAACTGCACTGGATATTTTATATATGTGCACTGGATATTTAATATGTGTGCACTGGATATATATAATATATGTGCACTAGATATATAATAAATGTGCACTGGATATTTAATATATGTGCAGTGGATATATATAATATATGTGCCCTGGATATTTAATATATGTGCACTGGAAATTTAATATATTTGCACTGTATATATATAATATAAGTGCACTGGTTATACAAAATATATGTGCAATGGATATGTAATATATGTGCAGTGGATATATATATAATATATGTGCAATAGATATTTAATAAATGTGCACTGGATATATATAATTTATGTGCACTGGATATATAATATATGTGCACTGGAAATTTAATATATGTGCACTGGATATATTTAATATATGTGCACTAAATATATAATATATGTGCACTGGATATTTAATATATGTGCACTAAATATATAATATATGTGCACTGGATATTTAATATGTGTGCACTGGATATTTATAATATATGTGCACTGGATATTCAATATATGTGCAATGGATATTCAATATATGTGCACTGGATATATATAATATATGTGCACTGGATATATACAATATATGTGCACTGGATATATACAATCAATGTGCTCTGAAAATATAATATATGTGCACTGGATATTTAATATATGTGCACTAAATATATAATATATGTGCACTGGATATTTAATATATGTGCACTAAACATATAATATATGTGCACTGGATATTTAATATGTGTGCACTGGATATTTATAATATATGTGCACTGGATATACAATATATGTGCAATGGATATTCAATATATGTGCACTGGATATATATAATATATGTGCACTGGATATATACAATATATGTGCACTGGATATATACAATCAATGTGCTCTGAAAATATAATATATGTGCACTGGATAAATAATATATGTGCACTGGATATTTAATATATGTGCCCTGGATATATATATAATATATGTGCCCTGGATATATAATATATGTGCTCTGGATATTTAATATATCTGCATTGGATATTTAATATATGTGCACTGGAGATTTAATATGAGTGCACTGGATATATATAATATATGTGCACTGGATATTTAATATATGTGCACTGGGTATATATAATACATGTGCACAGGATATTTAATATATGTGCACTAGATAAATATAATATATGTGCACTGGATATTTAATATATTTGCACTGGATATATATAATATATGTGCACTGGTTATATATAATATATGTGCAATGCATATTTAATATATGTGCACTGGATATATATAATATATGTGCACTGGATATTTAATAAATGTGCACTGGATATTTATAATTTATGTGCACTGGATATATAATATATCTGCACTGGATATTTAATATATGTGCTGTGGATATTTAATATAACTGCACTGGATATTTAATATATGTGCACTGGATATTTAATATGTGTGCACTGGATATATATAATATATGTGCACTGGATATATAATAAATGTGCACTGGATATTTAATATATGTGCAGTGGATATATATAATATATGTGCACTGGATATTTAATATAACTGCACTGGATATTTAATATATGTGCACTGGATATTTATAATTTATGTGCACTGGATATATAATATATGTGCACTGGATATATAATAAATGTGCACTGGATATTTAATATATGTGCAGTGGATATATATAATATATGTGCACTGGATATATAATAAATGTGCACTGGATATTTAATATATGTGCAGTGGATATATATAATATATGTGCACTGGAAATTCAATATATGTGCACTGGATATTTAATAAATGTGCACTGGATATTTATAATTTATGTGCACTGGATATATAATATATGTGCACTGGAAATTTAATATATGTGCACTGGATATATATAACATATGTGCACTGGATATATAATATATGTGCACTGGAAATATAATATATGTGCACTTGATATTTAATATATGTGCACTGTATATATATAATGTATGTGCACTGGATATATACTATATGTGCACTGGATATATAAAATATCTGTGCACTGGATTTTTAATATATGTGCACTGGATATATATGATATATATGCACTGGATTTATATATATATATTATATGTGCACTGGAAATATAATATATGTGCACTTGATATTTAATATATGTGCACTGGATATTTAATATATGTGCACTGGATATAAATAATATATGTGCAATAGATATTTAATATATGTGCACTGGATATGTACAATATATGTGCACTGGATATATACAATATATGTTCTCTTAAAATATAATATATGTGCACTAGATAAATAATATATGTGCACTGGATATTTAATATATGTGCCCTGGATATAAATTAAAAATATGTGCCCTGGACATATAATATATGTTCTCTGGATATTTAATATATCTGCATTGGATATTTAATATATGTGCACTGGATATTTAATATGTGTGCACTGGATATATATAATACATGTGCACAGGATATTTAATATATGTGCACTAGATATATATAATATATGTGCTCTGGATATTTAATATATGTGCACTGGATATATATAATATATGTGCACAGGATATTTAATATATGTGCACTAGATATATATAATATATGTGCACTGGAAATTTAATATATGTGCACTGGATATATATAACATATGTGCACTGGATATATAATATATGTGCACTGGAAATATAATATATTTTAACTTGATATTTAATATATGTGCACTGTATATATATAATGTATGTGCACTGGATATATAATATATGTGCACTAGATATATAAAATATATGTGCACTGGATATTTAATATATGTGCACTGGATATATATAATATATGTGCACTGGATATATATAATATATGTACACTGGAAATATAATATATGTGCACTTGATATTTAATATATGTGCACTGGATATTTAATATATGTGCACTGGATATTTAATATGTGTGCACTGGATATATATAATATATGTGCACTAATTTTATAATATGTGTGCACTGGATATTTAATATATGTGCACTGGATATATAAAATATATGTGCGCTGGATATATAAAATATATGTGCACTGGATAAATAATATATGTGCACTGGATATTTAATATATCTGCACTGGATATTTAATATATGTGCTCTGGATATTTAATATAACTGCACTGGATATTTAATATATGTGCACTGGATATTTAATATGTGTGCACTGGATATATATAATATATGTGCAGTGGATATTTAATATATGTGCAGTGGATATATATAATATTTGTGCACTGGATATTTAATATAACTGCACTCAATATTTAATATATGTGCACTGGATATTTAATATGTGTGCACTGGATATATAATAAATGTGCACTGGATATTTAATATATGTGCAGTGGATATATATAATATATGTGCACTGGATATATAATATATGTGCACTGGATATTTAATATATGTGCACTGGATATATATTATATATGTGCACTGGATATTTATAATTTTTGTTAACTGGATATATAATATATGTGCACTGGAAATTTAATATATGTGCACTGGATATATATATATAACATATGTGCACTGGATATATAATATATGTGCACTGGAAATATAATATATGTGCACTTGATATTTAATATATGTGCACTGTATATACATAATGTATGTGCACTGGATATATAAAATATATGTGCACTGGATATTTAATATATGTGCAATGGATATATATATTATATGTGCACTGGAAATATAATATATGTGCACTTGATATTTATTATATGTGCACTGGATATTTAATATATGTGCACTGGATATATATAATATATGTACAATGGATATTTAATATATGTGCACTGGATATATAAAATATATGTGCACTGGAAATATAAAATATATGTGCACTGGATAAATAATATATGTGCAATGGATATTTAATATATGTGCACTGGATATTTAATATAACTGCAATGGATATTTAATATATGTGCACTGGATATTTAATATGTGTGCACTGGATATATATATAATATGTGCAATGGATATTTAATATATGTGCACTGGATATATAAAATATATGTGCACTGGATATATAAAATATATGTGCTCTGGATATATAATAATGTGCACTGGATATTTAATATATGTGCAGTGGATATATATAATATATGTGCACTGGATATTTAATATATGTGCACTGGATATTTAATATATGTGCACTGGATATATATAATATATGTGCACTGGATATTTAATAAATGTGCACTGGATATTTATAATTTATGTGCACTGGATATATAATATATGTGCACTGGAAATTTAATATATGTGCACTGGATAAATAATATATGTGCACTGGATATTTCATATATGTGCCCTGGATATATAATATATGTGCTCTGGATATTTAATATATGTTCACTGGATATTTAATATCTGTGCACTGGATATATAATAAATTTGCACTGGATATTTAATATATGTGCACTGGATATATATAATATGTGTGCACTGGATATTTAATATATGTGCACTGGAAATATAAAATATATGATCACTAGAGAATTAATATATGTGCACTGGATATTTAATATATGTGCACAGGATATTTAATATATGTGCACTAGATATATATAATATATGTGCACTGGATATTTAATATATTTGCACTGGATATATATAATATATGTGCAATGGATATTTAATATATGTGCACTGGATATTTAATATATGTGCACTGGATATATATAATATATGTGCACTGGATTTATATATAATATATGTGCACTGGAAATATAATATATGAGCACTTGATATTTAATATATGTGCACTGGATATTTAAAACATGTGCACTGGATATATATAATATATGTTCGCTGGATATATATAATATATGTGCACTGGATATATAATAAATGTGCACTGGATATTTAATGTATGTGCAGTGGATATATATAATATATGTGCACTGGATATATAATAAATGTGCACGGGATATTTAATATATGTGCAGTGGATATATATAATATATGTGCACTGGATATTTAATATATGTGCACTGGATATTTAATATATTTGCACTGGATATATATAATATAAGTGCACTTGTTATCTAAAATATATGTGCAATGGATATTTAATATATGTGCAGTGGATATATATATATAATATATGTGCACTAGATATTTAATAAATGTGCACTGGATATATATAATTTATGTGCACTGGATATATAATATATGTGCAATGTAAATTTAATATATGTGCACTGGATATATATAAAATATGTGCACTGGATATTTAATATATGTGCACTGGATATATAATATATGTGCACTGGATAAATAATATATGTGCACTTGATATTTAATACATGTGCACTAAATATATAATATATGTGCACTGGATATTTAATATATGTGCACTAATATATAATATATGTGCACTGGATATTTAATACATGTGCACTAAATATTTAACAAATGTGCACTGGATATTTAATATATGTGCACTAAATATATAATATATGTGCACTGGATATTTAATATATGTGCACTAAATATATAATAAATGTGCACTGGATATTTAATATATGTGCAGTGGATATATATAATATATGTGCACTGGATATATAATAAATGTGCACTGGATATTTAATATATGTGCAGTGGATATATATAATATATGTGCACTGGAAATTCAATATATGTGCACTGGATATTTATAATTTATGTGCACTGGATATATAATATATGTGCACTGGAAATTTAATATATGTGCACTGGATATATATAACATATGTGCACTGGATATATAATATATGTGCACTGGAAATATAATATATGTGCACTTGATATTTAATATATGTGCACTGTATATATATAATGTATGTGCACTGGATATATACTATATGTGCACTGGATATATAAAATATCTGTGCACTGGATATTTAATATATGTGCACTGGATATATATGATATATATGCACTGGATTTATATATATATTATATGTGCACTGGAAATATAATATATGTCCACTTGATATTTAATATATGTGCACTGGATATTTAATATATGTGCACTGGATATAAATAATATATGTGCAATAGATATTTAATATATGTGCACTGGATATATACAATATATGTTCTCTTAAAATATAATATATGTGCACTGGATAAATAATATATGTGCATTGGATATTTAATATATGTGCCCTGGATATAAATTAAAAATATGTGCCCTGGACATATAATATATGTTCTCTGGATATTTAATATATCTGCATTGGATATTTAATATATGTGCACTGGATATTTAATATGTGTGCACTGGATATATATAATATATGTGCACTGGATATTTAATATATGTGCACTGGATATATATAATATATGTGCACAGGATATTTAATATATGTGCACTAGATATATATAATATATGTGCACTGGATATTTAATATATTTGCACTGGATATATATAATATATGTGCACTGGTTATATATAATATATGTGCAATGCATATTTAATATATGTGCACTGGATATATATAATATATGTGCACTGGATATTTAATAAATGTGCACTGGATATTTATAATTTATGTGCACTGGATATATAATATATCTGCACTGGATATTTAATATGTGTGCTCTGGATATTTAATATAACTGCACTGAATATTTAATATATGTGCACTGGATATTTAATATGTGTGCATTGGATATATATAATATATGTGCACTGGATATATAATAAATGTGCACTGGATATTTAATATATGTGCAGTGGATATATATAATATATGTGCACTAGATATTTAATATAACTGCACTGGATATTTAATATATGTGCACTGGATATTTAATATGTGTGCACTGGATATATATAATATATGTGCACTGGATATATAATAAATGTTCACTGGATATTTAATATATGTGCAGTGGATATATATAATATATGTGCACTGGATATATAATATATGTGCACTGGATATTTAATATATGTGCACTGGATATATATTATATATGTGCACTGGATATTTAATAAATGTGCACTGGAAATTTATAATTTATGTGCACTGGATATATAATATATGTGCACTGGAAATTTAATATATGTGCACTGGATATATATAACATATGTGCACTGGATATATAATATATGTGCACTGGAAATATAATATATGTTAACTTGATATTTAATATATGTGCACTGTATATATATAATGTATGTGCACTGGATATATAATATATGTGCACTAGATATATAAAATATATGTGCACTGGATATTTAATATATGTGCACTGGATATATATAATATATGTGCACTGGATTTATATATATAATATATGTGCACTGGAAATATAATATATGTGCACTTGATATTTAATATATGTGCACTGGATATTTAATATATGTGCACTGGATATATATAATATATGTGCAATGGATATTTAATATATGTGCACTGGATATATATAAAATATGTGCACTAATTTTATAATATGTGTGCACTGGATATTTAATATATGTGCACTGGATATATAAAATATATGTGCGCTGGACATATAAAATATATGTGCACTGGATAAATAATATATGTGCACTGGATATTTAATATATGTGCACTGGATATATAATATATCTGCACTGGATATTTAATATATCTGCACTGGATATTTAATATATGTGCTCTGGATATTTAATATAACTGCACTCAATATTTAATATATGTGCACTGGATATTTAATATGTGTGAACTGGATATATAATAAATGTGCACTGGATATTTAATATATGTGCAGTGGATATATATAATATATGTGCACTGGATATATAATATATGTGCACTGGATATTTAATATATGTGCACTGGATATATATTATATATGTGCACTGGATATTTATAATTTTTGTTAACTGGATATATAATATATGTGCACTGGAAATTTAATATATGTGCACTGGATATATATATATAACATATGTGCACTGGATATATAATATATGTGCACTGGAAATATAATATATGTGCACTTGATATTTAATATATGTGCACTGTATATACATAATGTATGTGCACTGGATATATAAAATATATGTGCACTGGATATTTAATATATGTGCACTGGATATATATAATATATGTGCACTGGAAATATAATATATGTGCACTTGATATTTATTATATGTGCACTGGATATTTAATATATGTGCACTGGATATATATAATATATACACAATGGATAATTAATATATGTGCACTGGATATATAAAATATATGTGCACTGAAAATATAAAATATATGTGCACTGGATAAATAATATATGTGCAATGGATATTTAATATATGTGCACTTGATATTTAATATAACTGCAATGGATATTTAATATATGTGCACTGGATATTTAATATGTGTGCACTGGATATATATATATTATGTGCAATGGATATTTAATATATGTGCACTGGATATATAAAATATATGTGCACTGGATATATAAAATATATGTGCTCTGGATATATAATAATGTACACTGGATATTTAATATATGTGCAGTGGATATATATATAATATATGTGCACTGGATATATAATAAATTTGCAATGGATATTTAATATATGTGCACTGGAAATATAAAATATATGAGCACTAGAGATTTAATATATGTGCACTGGATATTTAAAATATGTGCACAGGATATTTAATATATGTGCACTAGATATATATAATATATGTGCACTGGATATTTAATATATTTGCTATGGATATATATAATATATGTGCACTGGTTATATATATTATATGTGCAATGGATAATTAATATATGTGCACTGGATATTTAATATATGTGCACTGGATATATATAATATATGTGCACTGGATTTATATATATAATATATGTGCACTGGAAATATAATATATGAGCACTTGATATTTAATATATGTGCACTGGATATTTAATATATGTGCACTGGATATATATAATATATGTGCGCTGGATATATATAATATATGTGCACTGGATATATAATAAATGTGCACTGGATATTTAATATATGTGCAGTGGATATATATAATATATGTGCACTGGATATATAATAAATGTGCACGGGATATTTAATATATGTGCAGTGGATATATATAATATATGTGCACTGGATATATAATAAATGTGCACTGGATATTTAATATATTTGCACTGGATATATATAATATAAGTGCACTGGTTATATAAAATATATGTGCAATGCATATTTAATATATGTGCAGTGGATATATATATAATATATGTGCACTAGATATTTAATAAATGTGCACTGGATATATATAATTTATGTGCACTGGATATATAATATATGTGCACTGGAAATTTAATATATGTGCACTGGATATATATAATATATGTGCACTGGATATTTATTATATGTGCACTGGATATATAATATATGTGCACTGGATAAATAATATATGTGCACTTGATATTTAATACGTATGCACTAAATATATAATATATGTGCACTGGATGTTTAATATATGTGCACTAATATATAATATATGTGCACTGGATATTTAATACATGTGCACTAAATATTTAACAAATGTGCACTGGATATTTAATATATGTGCACTAAATATATAATATATGTGCACTGGATATTTAATATATGTGCACTAAATATATAATATATGTGCACTGGATATTTAATATGTGTGCACTGGATATTTATAATATATGTGCACTGGATATATAATATATGTGCAATGGATATTCAATATATGTGCACTTGACGTATATAATATATGTGCACTGGATATATACAATATATGTGCACTGGATATATACAATATACTTGCTCTGAAAATATAATATATGTGCACTGGATAAATAATATATGTGCAATGGATATTTAATATATGTGCCCTGAATATAAATATATATAATATATGTGCCCTGGATATATAATATATGTGCTCTGGATATTTAATATATCTGCATTGGATATTTAATATATGTGCACTGGATATTTAATATATCTGCACTGGATATAAATAATATATGTGCAATGGATATTTAATATATGTGCACTGGATATATATAATATATGTGCACTGGATATATACAATATATGTGCACTGGATATATACAATATATGTTCTCTTAAAATATAATATATGTGCACTGGATAAATAATATATGTGCACTGGATATTTAATATATGTGCCCTGGATATATATAAAAAATATGTGCCCTGGATATATAATATATGTTCTCTGGATATTTAATATATCTGCATTGGATATTTAATATATGTGCACTGGATATTTAATATGTTTGCACTGGATATATATAATATATGTGCACTGGATATTTAATATATGTGCACTGGATATATATAATATATGTGCACAGGATATTTAATTTATGTGCACTAGATATATATAATATATGTGCACTGGATATTTAATATATTTGCACTGGATATATATAATATATGTGCACTGGTTATATATAATATATGTGCAATGCATATTTAATATATGTGCACTGGATATATATAATATGTGTGCACTGGATATTTAATAAATGTGCACTGGATATTTATAATTTATGTGCACTGGATATATAATATATCTGCACTGGATATTAAATATGTGTGCTCTGGATATTTAATATAACTGCACTGAATATTTAATATATGTGCACTGGATATTTAATATGTGTGCACTGGATATATATAATATATGTGCACTGGATATATAATAAATGTGCACTGGATATTTAATATATGTGCAGTGGATATATATAATATATGTGCACTAGATATTTAATATAACTGCACTGGATATTTAATATATGTGCACTGGATATATATAATATATGTGCACTGGATATATAATAAATGTGCACTGGATATTTAATATATGTGCAGTGGATATATATAATATATGTGCACTGGATATATAATATATGTGCACTGGATATATATTATATATGTGCACTGGATATTTAATAAATGTGCACTGGATATTTATAATTTATGTGCACTGGATATATAATATATGTGCACTGGAAATTTAATATATGTGCACTGGATATATATAACATATGTGCACTGGATATATAATATATGTGAACTGGAAATATAATATATGTGCACTTGATATTTAATATATGTGCACTGTATATATATAATGTATGTGCACTGGATATATAATATATGTGCACTGGATATATAAAATATATGTGCACTGGATAATTAATATATGTGCACTGGATATATATAATATATGTGCACTGGATTTATATATATAATATATGTGCACTGGAAATATAATATATGTGCACTTGATATTTAATATATGTGCACTGGATATTTAATATATGTGCATTGGATATATATAATATATGTGCACTTGATATTTAATATATGTGCACTGGATATATATAATATATGTGCACTAAATATATAATATATGTGCACTGGATATTTAATATATGTGCACTGGATATATAAAATATATGTGCACTGGAAAAATAATATATGTGCACTGGATATTTAATATATGTGCACTGGATATATAATATATCTGCACTGGATATTTAATATATGTGCTCTGGATATTTAATATAACTGCAATGGATATTTTATATATGTGCACTGGATATTTAATATGTGTGCACTGGATATATATAATATATGTGCACTGGATATATAATAAATGTGCACTGGATATTTAATATATGTGCAGTGGATATATATAATATATGTGCACTGGATATTCAATATATGTGCACTGGATATTTAATAAATGTGCACTGGTTATATATAATATATGTGCAATGCATATTTAATATTTGTGCACTGGATCTATATAATATATGTGCACTGGATATTTAATATATGTGCACTGGATATATATAATACATGTGCACAGGATATTTAATATATGTGCACTAGATATATATAATATAAGTGCACTGGATATTTAATATATGTGCAGTGGATATATATAATATATGAGCACTGGATATTTAATATAACTTCTCTGGATATTTAATATATGTGCACTGGATATTTAATATGTGTGCACTGGATATATATAATATATGTGCACTGGATATATAATAAATGTGCACTGGATATTTAATATATGTGCAATGGATATATATAATATATGTGCAATGGATATTTAATATATGTGCACTGGATATATAAAATATATGTGCACTGGATATATAAAATATATGTGCACTGGATATTTAATATATGTGCACTGGATATTTAATATATGTGCACTGGATATATATATAATATATGTGCTCTGGATATATAATAATGTGCACTGGATATTTAATATATGTGCAGTGGATATATATAATATATGTGCACTGGATATTTAATATATGTGCACTGGATATTTAATATATGTGCACTGGATATATATAATATATATGCACTGGATATTTAATAAATGTGCACTGGATATTTATAATTTATGTGCACTGGATATATAATATATCTGCACTGGATATTTAATCTATGTGCTCTGGATATTTAATATAACTGCACTGGATATTTAATATATGTGCACTGGATTTTTAATATGTGTGCACTGGATATATATAATTTATGTGCACTGGATATATAATAAATGTGCACTGGATATTTAATACATGTGCAGTGGATATATATAATATATGTGCACTGGATATTTAATACAACTGCACTGGATATTTAATATATGTGCACTGGATATTTAATATGTGTGCACTGGATATATATAATATATGTGCACTGGATATATAATAAATGTGCACTGGATATTTAATATATGTGCAGTGGATATATATAATATATGTGCACTGGATATTCAATATATGTGCACTGGATATTTAATAAATGTGCACTGGATATTTATAATTTATGTGCACTGGATATATAATATATGTGCACTGGAAATTTAATATATGTGCACTGGATATATATAACATATGTGCACTGGATATATAATATATGTGCACTGGAAATATAATATATGTGCACTTGATATTTAATATATGTGCACTGTATATATATAATGTATGTGCACTGGATATATAATATATGTGCACTGGATATATAAAATATATGTGCACTGGATATTTAATATATGTGCACTGGATATATATGATATATGTGCACTGGATTTATATATATAATATATGTGCACTGGAAATATAATATATGTGCACTTGATATTTAATATATGTGCACTGGATATTTAATATATGTGCACTGGATATAAATAATATATGTGCAATGGATATTTAATATATGTGCACTGGATATATATAATATATGTGCACTGGATATATACAATATATGTGCACTGGATATATACAATATATGTTCTCTTAAAATATAATATATGTGCACTGGATAAATAATATATGTGCACTGGATATTTAATATATGTGCCCTGGATATATATAAAAAATATGTGCCCTGGATATATAATATATGTTCTCTGGATATTTAATATATCTGCATTGGATATTTAATATATGTGCACTGGATATTTAATATGTGTGCACTGGATATATATAATATATGTGCACTGGATATTTAATATATGTGCACTGGATATATATAATATATGTGCACTGGTTATTTAATATATTTGCACTGGATATATATAATATATGTGCACTGGTTATATATAATATATGTGCAATGCATATTTAATATATGTGCACTGGATATTTATAATTTATGTGCACTGGATATATAATATATCTGCACTGGATATTTAATATGTGTGCTCTGGATATTTAATATAACTGCACTGAATATTTAATATGTGTGCACTGGATATTTAATATGTGTGCACTGGATATATATAATATATGTGCACTGGATATATAATAAATGTGCAATGGATATTTAATATATGTGCAGTGGATATATATAATATATGTGCACTAGATATTTAATATAACTGCACTGGATATTTAATATATGTGCACTGGATATTTAATATGTGTGCACTGGATATATATAATATATGTGCACTGGATATATAATAAATGTGCACTGGATATTTAATATATGTGCAGTGGATATATAATATATGTGCACTGGATATTTAATATATGTGCACTGGATATATAATATATGTGCACTGGATATTTAATATATGTGCACTGGATATATATTATATATGTGCACTGGATATTTAATAAATGTGCACTGGATACTTATAATTTATGTGCACTGGATATATAATATATGTGCACTGGAAATTTAATATATGTGCACTGGATATATATAACATATGTGCACTGGATATATAATATATTTGCACTGGAATTATAATATATGTGCACTTGATATTTAATATATGTGCACTGTATATATACAATGTATGTGCACTGGATATTTAATATATGTGCAGTGGATATATATAATATATGTGCCCTGGATATTTAATATATGTGCACTGGATATTTAATATGTGTGCACTGGATATATATAATATATGTGCACTGGATATATATAATATATGTGCACTGGATATATAATAAATGTGCACTGGATATTTAATATATGTGCACTGGATATATATAATTTATGTGCACTGGATATATAATATATGTGCACTGGAAATTTAATATATGTGCACTGGATATATATAATATATGTGCACTGGATATTTAATATATGTGCACTGGACATATAATATATGTGCACTGGATAAATAATATATGTACACTTGATATTTAATACATGTGCACTAAATATATAATATATGTGCACTGGATATTTAATATATGTGCACTAATATATAATATATGTGCACTGGATATTTAATATATGTGCACTAATATATAATATATGTGCACTGGATATTTAATACATGTGCAGTAAATATTTAACAAATGTGCACTGGATATTTAATATATGTGCACTAAATATATAATATATGTGCACTGGATATTTAATATATGTGCACTAAATATATAATATATGTGCACTGGATATTTAATATGTGTGCACTGGATATTTATAATATATGTGCAATGGATATATAATATATGTGCAATGGATATTCAATATATGTGCACTTGATATATATAATATATGTGCACTGGATATATACAATATATGTGCACTGGATATATACAATATACTTGCTCTGAAAATATAATATATGTGCACTGGATAAATAATATATGTGCAATGGATATTTAATATATGTGCCCGGGATATAAATATATATAATATATGTGCCCTGGATAGATAATATATGTGCTCTGGATATTTAATATATCTGCATTGGATATTTAGTATATGTGCACTGGATATTTAATATGTGTGCACTGGATATATATAATATATGTGCACTGGATATGTAATACATGTGCACTGGATATTTAATATATTTGCACTGGATATATATAATATATGTGCACTGGTTATATATAATATATGTGCAATGCATATTTAATATATGTGCACTGGATATATATAATATATGTGCACTGGATATTTAATAAATGTGCACTGGATATTTATAATTTATGTGCACTGGATATATAATATATCTGCACTGGATATTTAATATGTGTGCTCTGGATATTTAATATAACTGCACTGGATATTTAATATATGTGCACTGGATATTTAATATGTGTGCACAGGATATATATAATATATGTGCACTGGATATTCAATAAATGTGTACTGGATATTTATAATTCATGTGCACTGGATATATAATATATCTGCACTGGATATTTAATATGTGTGCTCTGGATATTTAATATAACTGCACTGAATATTTAATATATGTGCACTGGATATTTAATATGTGTGCACTGGATATATATAATATATGTGCACTGGATATATAATAAATGTGCACTGGATATTTAATATATGTGCAGTGGATATATATAATATATGTGCACTAGATATTTAATATAACTGCACTGGATATTTAATATATGTGCACTGGATATTTAATATGTGTTCACTGGATATATATAATATATGTGCACTGGATATATAATAAATGTGCACTGGATATTTAATATATGTGCAGTGGATATATATAATATATGTGCACTGGATATATAATATATGTGCACTGGATATTTAATATGTTTGCACTGGATATATATAATATAAGTGCACTGGTTATATAAAATATATGTGCAATGGATATTTAATATATGTGCAGTGGATATATATATAATATATGTGCACTAGATCTTTAATAAATGTACGCTGGATATATTTAATTTATGTGCACTGGATATATAATATATGTGCACTGGAAATTTAATATATGTGCACTGGATATATATAATATATGTGCACTGGATATTTAATATATGTGCACTGGATATATAATATATGTGCACTGGATAAATAATATATGTGCACTTGATATTTAATACATGTGCACTAAATATATAATATATGTGCACTGGATATTTAATATATGTGCACTAAATATATAATATATGTGCACTGGATATTTAATATATGTGCACTGGATATATATTATATATGTGCACTGGATATTTATAATATATGTGCACTGGATATATAATAAATGTGCACTGGATATTTAATATATGTGCACTGTATATATATATAATATATGTGCACTGGATATTTAATATATGTGCACTAGATATATATAATATATGTGCACTTGATATTTAATATATTTGTACTGGATATATATAATATATGTGCACTGGTTATATATAATATATGTGCAATGGATATTTAATATATGTGCACTGGAAATTTAATATATATGCACTGGATATATATATTATATTTGCACTGGATATTTAATAAATGTGCACTGGATATTTATAATTTATGTGCACTGGATATATAATATATCTGCACTGGATATTTAATCTATGTGCTCTGGATATTTAATATAACTGCACTGGATATTTAATATATGTGCACTGGATATTTAATATGTGTGCACTGGATATATATAATTTATGTGCACTGGATATATAATAAATGTGCACTGGATATTTAATACATGTGCAGTGGATATATATAATATATGTGCACTGGATATTTAATATAACTGCACTGGATATTTAATATATGTGCACTGGATATTTAATATGTGTGCACTGGATATATATAATATATGTGCACTGGATATATAATAAATGTGCACTGGATATTTAATATATGTGCAGTGGATATATATAATATATGTGCACTGGATATTCAATATATGTGCACTGGATATTTAATAAATGTGCACTGGATATTTATAATTTATGTGCACTGGATATATAATATATGTGCACTGGAAATTTAATATATGTGCACTGGATATATATAACATATGTGCACTTGATATATAATATATGTGCACTGGAAATATAATATATGTGCACTTGATATTTAATATATGTGCACTGTATATATATAATGTATGTGCACTGGATATATAATATATGTGCACTGGATATATAAAATATATGTGCACTGGATATTTAATATATGTGCACTGGATATATATGATATATGTGCACTGGATTTATATATATAATATATGTGCACTGGAAATATAATATATGTGCACTTGATATTTAATATATGTGCACTGGATATTTAATATATGTGCACTGGATATAAATAATATATGTGCAATGGATATTTAATATATGTGCACTGGATATATATAATATATGTGCACTGGATATATACAATATATGTGCACTGGATATATACAATATATGTTCTCTTAAAATATAATATATGTGCACTGGATAAATAATATATGTGCACTGGATATTTAATATATGTGCCCTGGATATATATAAAAAATATGTGCCCTGGATATATAATATATGTTCTCTGGATATTTAATATATCTGCATTGGATATTTAATATATGTGCATTGGATATTTAATATGTGTGCACTGAATATATATAATATATGTGCACTGGATATTTAATATATGTGCACTGGATATATATAATATATGTGCACTGGTTATTTAATATATTTGCACTGGATATATATAATATATGTGCACTGGTTATATATAATATATGTGCAATGCATATTTAATATATGTGCACTGGATATTTATAATTTATGTGCACTGGATATATAATATATCTGCACTGGATATTTAATATGTGTGCTCTGGATATTTAATATAACTGCACTGAATATTTAATATATGTGCACTGGATATTTAATATGTGTGCACTGGATATATATAATATATGTGCACTGGATATATAATAAATGTGCAATGGATATTTCATATATGTGCAGTGGATATATATAATATATGTGCACTAGATATTTAATATAACTGCACTGGATATTTAATATATGTGCACTGGATATTTAATATGTGTGCACTGGATATATATAATATATGTGCACTGGATATATAATAAATGTGCACTGGATATTTAATATATGTGCAGTGGATATATAATATATGTGCACTGGATATTTAATATATGTGCACTGGATATATAATATATGTGCACTGGATATTTAATATATTTGCACTGGATATATATTATATATGTGCACTGGATATTTAATAAATGTGCACTGGATACTTATAATTTATGTGCACTGGATATATAATATATGTGCACTGGAAATTTAATATATGTGCACTGGATATATATAACATATGTGCACTGGATATATAATATATTTGCACTGGAATTATAATATATGTGCACTTGATATTTAATATATGTGCACTGTATATATACAATGTATGTGCACTGGATATTTAATATATGTGCAGTGGATATATATAATATATGTGCCCTGGATATTTAATATATGTGCACTGGATATTTAATATGTGTGCACTGGATATATATAATATATGTGCACTGGATATATATAATATATGTGCACTGGATATATAATAAATGTGCACTGGATATTTAATATATGTGCACTGGATATATATAATTTATGTGCACTGGATATATAATATATGTGCACTGGAAATTTAATATATGTGCACTGGATATATATAATATATGTGCACTGGATATTTAATATATGTGCACTGGACATATAATATATGTGCACTGGATAAATAATATATGTACACTTGATATTTAATACATGTGCACTAAATATATAATATATGTGCACTGGATATTTAATATATGTGCACTAATATATAATATATGTGCACTGGATATTTAATATATGTGCACTAATATATAATATATGTGCACTGGATATTTAATACATGTGCAGTAAATATTTAACAAATGTGCACTGGATATTTAATATATGTGCACTAAATATATAATATATGTGCACTGGATATTTAATATATGTGCACTAAATATATAATATATGTGCACTGGATATTTAATATGTGTGCACTGGATATTTATAATATATGTGCAATGGATATATAATATATGTGCAATGGATATTCAATATATGTGCACTTGATATATATAATATATGTGCACTGGATATATACAATATATGTGCACTGGATATATACAATATACTTGCTCTGAAAATATAATATATGTGCACTGGATAAATAATATATGTGCAATGGATATTTAATATATGTGCCCGGGATATAAATATATATAATATATGTGCCCTGGATATATAATATATGTGCTCTGGATATTTAATATATCTGCATTGGATATTTAGTATATGTGCACTGGATATTTAATATGTGTGCACTGGATATATATAATATATGTGCACTGGATATGTAATACATGTGCACTGGATATTTAATATATTTGCACTGGATATATATAATATATGTGCACTGGTTATATATAATATATGTGCAATGCATATTTAATATATGTGCACTGGATATATATAATATATGTGCACTGGATATTTAATAAATGTGCACTGGATATTTATAATTTATGTGCACTGGATATATAATATATCTGCACTGGATATTTAATATGTGTGCTCTGGATATTTAATATAACTGCACTGGATATTTAATATATGTGCACATGGATATTTAATATGTGTGCACTGGATATATATAATATATGTGCACTGGATATATAATAAATGTGCACTGGATATTTAATATATGTGCAGTGGATATATATAATATATGAGCACTGGATATTTAATATAACTTCACTGGATATTTAATATATGTGCACTGGATATATAATATGTGTGCAATGGATATATATAATATATGTGCACTGGATATATAATAAATGTGCACTGGATATTTAATATATGTGCAGTGGATATATATAATATATGTGCACTTGATATTTAATATATTTGTACTGGATATATTTAATATATGTGCACTGGTTATATATAATATATGTGCAATGGATATTTAATATATGTGCACTGGATATTTAATATATATGCACTGGATATATATATTATATGTGCGCTGGATATTTAATAAATGTGCACTGGATATTTATGATTTATGTGCACTGGATATATAATATATGTGCACTGGAAATTTAATATATGTGCACTGGATATATATAACATATGTGCACTGGATATATAATATATGTGCACTGGAAATATAATATATGTGCACTTGATATTTAATATATGTGCACTGAATATATATAATGTATGTGCACTGGATATATAATATATGTGCACTGGATATATAAAATATATGTGCACTGGATATTTAATATATGTGCACTGGATATATATAATATATGTGCACTGGATTTATATATATAATATATGTGCACTGCAAATATAATATATGTGCACTTGATATTTAATATATGTGCACTGGATATTTAATATATGTGCATTGGATATATATAATATATGTGCACTTGATATTTAATATATGTGCACTGGATATATATAATATATGTGCTCTAAATATATAATATATGCGCACTGGATATTTAATATATGTGCACTGGATATATAAAATATATGTGCACTGGATAAATAATATATGTGCACTGGATATTTAATATATGTGCACTGGATATATAATATATCTGCACTGGATATTTAATATATGTGCTCTGGATATTTAATATAACTGCAATGGATATTTTATATATGTGCACTGGATATTTAATATGTGTGCACTGGATATATATAATATATGTGCACTGGATATATAATAAATGTGCACTGGATATTTAATATATGTGCAGTGGATATATATAATATATGTGCACTGGATATTTAATATATGTGCACTGGATATTTAATATATTTGCACTGGATATATATAATATAAGTGCACTGGTTATATAAAATATATGTGCACTGGATATTTAATATATGTGCACTGGATATTTAATATATTTGCACTGGATATATATAATATAAGTGCACTGGTTATATAAAATATATGTGCAATGGATATTTAATATATGTGCAGTGGATATATATATAATATATGTGCAATAGATATTTAATAAATGTGCACTGGATATATATAATTTATGTGCACTGGATATATAATATATGTGCAATGGAAATTTAATATATGTGCACTGGATATATATAATATATGTGCACTGGATATTTAATATATGTGCACTGGATATATATAATATTTGTGCACTAAATATATAATATATGTGCACTGGATATATACAATCAATGTGCTCTGAAAATATAATATATGTACACTGGATAAATAATATATGTGCACTGGATATTTAATATATGTGCCCTATATATATATATATATATATATATATAATATGTGCCCTGGATATATAATATATGTGCTCTGGATATTTAATATATCTGCATTGGATATTTAATATATGTGCACTGGATATTTAATATTTGTGCACTGGATATATATAATATATGTGCACTGGATATTTAATATATGTGCACTGGATATATATAATACATGTGCACAGGATATTTAATATATGTGCACTAGATATATATAATATAAGTGCACTGGATATTTAATATATTTGCACTGGATATATATAATATATGTGCACTGGTTATATATAATATATGTGCAATGCATATTTAATATATGTGCACTGGATATATATAATATATGTGCACTAGATATTTAATAAATGTGCACTGGATATTTATAATTTATGTGCACTGGATATATAATATATCTGCACTGGATATTTAATATATGTCCTCTGGATATTTAATATAACTGCACTGGATATTTAATATATGTGCACTGGATATTTAATATGTGTGCACTGGATATATATAATATATGTGCACTGGATATATAATAAATGTGCACTGGATATTTAATATATGTGCAGTGGATATATATAATATATGAGCACTGGATATTTAATATAACTTCACTGGATATTTAATATATGTGCACTGGATATTTAATATGTGTGCACTGGATATATATAATATAAGTGCACTGGATATATAATAAATGTGCACTGGATATTTAATATATGTGCAGTGGATATATATAATATATGTGCACTGGATATATATTAAATGTGCACTGGATATTTAATATATGTGCAGTGAATATATATAATATATGTGCACTGGATATTCAATATATGTGCACTGGATATTTAATAAATGTGCACTGGATATTTATAATTTATGTGCACTGGATATATAATATATGTGCACTGGAAATTTAATATATGTGCACTGGATATATATAACATATGTGCACTGGATATATAATATATTTGCACTGGAAATATAATATATGTGCACTTGATATTTAATATATATGCACTGTATATATATAATGTATGTGCACTGGATATATAATATATGTGCACTGGATATATAAAATATATGTGCACTGGATATTTAATATATGTGCACTGGATATATATGATATATGTGCACTGGATTTATATATATAATAAATGTGCACTGGAAATATAATATATGTGCACTTGATATTTAATATATGTGCACTGGATATTTAATATATCTGCACTGGATATAAATAATATATGTGCAATGGATATTTAATATATGTGCACTGGATATATATAATATATGTGCACTGGATATATACAATATATGTGCACTGGATATATACAATATATGTTCTCTTAAAATATAATATATGTGCACTGGATAAATAATATATGTGCACTGGATATTTAATATATGTGCCCTTGATATATATAAAAAATATGTGCCCTGGATATATAATATATGTTCTCTGGATATTTAATATATCTGCATTGGATATTTAATATATGTGCACTGGATATTTAATATGTGTGCACTGGATATATATAATATATGTGCACTGGATATTTAATATATGTGCACTGGATATATATAATATATGTGCACTGGATATTTAATATATTTGCACTGGATATATATAATATATGTGCACTGGTTATATATAATATATGTGCAATGCATATTTAATATATGTGCACTGGATATATATAATATGTGTGCAATGGATATTTAATAAATGTGCACTGGATATTTATAATTTATGTGCACTGGATATATAATATATCTGCACTGGATAATAAATATGTGTGCTCTGGATATTTAATATAACTGCACTGAATATTTAATATATGTGCACTGGATATTTAATATGTGTGCACTGGATATATATAATATATGTGCACTGGATATATAATAAATGTGCACTGGATATTTAATATATGTGCAGTGGATATATATAATATATGTGCACTAGATATTTAATATAACTGCACTGGATATTTAATATATGTGCACTGGATATATATAATATATGTGCACTGGATATATAATAAATGTGCACTGGATATTTAATATATGTGCACTGGATATATATAATATATGTGCACTGGATATATAATATATGTGCACTGGATATATATTATATATGTGCACTGGATATTTAATAAATGTGCACTGGATATTTATAATTTATGTGCACTGGATATATAATATATGTGCACTGGAAATTTAATATATGTGCACTGGATATATATAACATATGTGCACTGGATATATAATATATGTGAACTGGATATTTAATATATGTGCAGTGGATATATATATAATATATGTGCACTAGATATTTAATATAACTGCACTGGATATTTAATATATGTGCACTGGATATATATAATATATGTGCACTGGATATATATAACATATGTGCACTGGATATATAATATATGTGAACTGGAAATATAATATATGTGCACTGGATATATAAAATATATGTGCACTGGATATTTAATATATGTGCACTGGATATTTAATATATGTGCACTGGATATATATAATATATGTGCACTAGATTTATATATATAATATATGTGCACTGGAAATATAATATATGTGCACTTAATATTTAATATATGTGCACTGGATATTTAATATATGTGCATTGGATATATATAATATATGTGCACTTGATATTTAATATATGTGCACTGGATATATATAATATATGTGCACTAAATATATAATATATGTGCACTGGATATTTAATATATGTGCACTGGATATATAAAATATATGTGCACTGGAAAAATAATATATGTGCACTGGTTATTTAATATATGTGCACTGGATATATAATATATCTGCACTGGATATTTAATATATGTGCTCTGGATATTTAATATAACTGCAATGGATATTTTATATATGTGCACTGGATATTTAATATGTGTGCACTGGATATATATAATATATGTGCACTGGATATATAATAAATGTGCACTGGATATTTAATATATGTGCAGTGGATATATATAATATATGTGCACTGGATATTTAATATATGTGCACTGGATATTTAATATATTTGCACTGGATATATATAATATAAGTGCACTGGTTATATAAAATATATGTGCACTGGATATTTAATATATGTGCACTGGATATTTAATATATTTGCACTGGATATATATAATATAAGTGCACTGGTTATATAAAATATATGTGCAATGGATATTTAATATATGTGCAGTGGATATATATATAATATATGTGCAATAGATATTTAATAAATGTGCACTGGATATATATAATTTATGTGCACTGGATATATAATATATGTGCACTGGAAATTTAATATATGTGCACTGGATATATATAATATATGTGCACTGGATATTTAATATATGTGCACTGGATATATATAATATTTGTGCACTAAATATATAATATATGTGCACTGGATATATACAATCAATGTGCTCTGAAAAAATAATATATGTGCACTGGATAAATAATATATGTGCTCTGGATATTTAATATATGTGCCCTATATATATATATATATATAATATATGTGCCCTTGATATATAATATATGTGCTCTGGATATTTAATATATCTGCATTGGATATTTAATATATGTGCACTGGATATTTAATATTTGTGCACTGGATATATATAATATATGTGCACTGGATATTTAATATATGTGCACTGGATATATATAATACATGTGCACAGGATATTTAATATATGTGCACTAGATATATATAATATAAGTGCACTGGATATTTAATATATTTGCACTGGATATATATAATATATGTGCACTGGTTATATATAATATATGTGCAATGCATATTTAATATATGTGCACTGGATATATATAATATATGTGCACTGGATATTTAATAAATGTGCACTGGATATTTATAATTTATGTGCACTGGATATATAATATATCTGCACTGGATATTTAATATATGTCCTCTGGATATTTAATATAACTGCACTGGATATTTAATATATGTCCTCTGGATATTTAATATAACTGCACTGGATATTTAATATATGTGCACATGGATATTTAATATGTGTGCACTGGATATATATAATATATGTGCACTGGATATATAATAAATGTGCACTGGATATTTAATATATGTGCAGTGGATATATATAATATATGAGCACTGGATATTTAATATAACTTCACTGGATATTTAATATATGTGCACTGGATATTTAATATGTGTGCACTGGATATATATAATATATGTGCACTGGATATATAATAAATGTGCACTGGATATTTAATATATGTGCAGTGGATATATATAATATATATGCACTGGATATATAATAAATGTGCACTGGATATTTAATATATGTGCAGTGGATATGTATAATATATGTGCACTGGATATTCAATATATGTGCACTGGATATTTAATAAATGTGCACTGGATATTTATAATTTATGTGCACTGGATATATAATATATGTGCACTGGAAATTTAATATATGTGCACTGGATATATATAACATATGTGCACTGGATATATAATATATGTGCACTGGAAATATAATATATGTGCACTTGATATTTAATATATGTGCACTGTATATATATAATGTATGTGCACTGGATATATAATATATGTGCACTGGATATATAAAATATATGTGCACTGGATATTTAATATATGTGCACTGGATATATATAATATATGTGCACTGGATTTATATATATAATATATGTGCACTGGAAATATAATATATGTGCACTTGATATTTAATATATGTGCACTGGATATTTAATATATGTGCATTGGATATATATAATATATGTGCACTTGATATTTAATATATGTGCACTGGATATATATAATATATGTGCACTAAATATATAATATATGTGCACTGGATATTTAATATATGTGCACTGGATATATAAAATATATGTGCACTGGAAAAATAATATATGTGCACTGGATGTTTAATATATGTGCACTGGATATATAATATATCTGCACTGGATATTTAATATATGTGCTCTGGATATTTAATATAACTGCAATGGATATTTTATATATGTGCACTGGATATTTAATATGTGCGCACTGGATATATATAATATATGTGCACTGGATATATAATAAATGTTCACTGGATATTTAATATATGTGCAGTGGATATATATAATATATGTGCACTGGATATTTAATATATGTGCACTGGATATTTAATATATTTGCACTGGATATATATAAAATAAGTGCACTGGTTATATAAAATATATGTGCACTGGATATTTAATATATGTGCACTGGATATTTAATATATTTGCACTGGATATATATAATATAAGTGCACTGGTTATATAAAATATATGTGCAATGGATATTTAATATATGTGCAGTGGATATATATATAATATATGTGCAATAGATATTTAATAAATGTGCACTGGATATATATAATTTATGTGCACTGGATATATAATATATGTGCACTGGAAATTTAATATATGTGCACTGGATATATATAATATATGTGCACTGGATATTTAATATATGTGCACTGGATATATATAATATTTGTGCACTAAATATATAATATATGTGCACTGGATATATACAATCAATGTGCTCTGAAAATATAATATATGTGCACTGGATAAATAATATATGTGCACTGGATATTTAATATATGTGCCCTATATATATATATAATATATGTGCCCTGGATATATAATATATGTGCTCTGGATATTTAATATATCTGCATTGGATATTTAATATATGTGCACTGGATATTTAATATTTGTGCACTGGATATATATAATATATGTGCACTGGATATTTAATATATGTGCACTGGATATATATAATACATGTGCACAGGATATTTAATATATGTGCACTAGATATATATAATATAAGTGCACTGGATATTTAATATATTTGCACTGGATATATATATAATATATGTGCACTGGTTATATATAATATATGTGCAATGCATATTTAATATATGTGCACTGGATATATATAATATATGTGCACTGGATATTTAATAAATGTGCACTGTATATTTATAATTTATGTGCACTGGATATATAATATATCTGCACTGGATATTTAATATATGTCCTCTGGATATTTAATATAACTGCACTGGATATTTAATATATGTGCACATGGATATTTAATATGTGTGCACTGGATATATATAATATATGTGCACTGGATATATAATAAATGTGCACTGGATATTTAATATATGAGCAGTGGATATATAAAATATGAGCACTGGATATTTAATATAACTTCACTGGAAATTTAATATATGTGCACTGGATATTTAATATGTGTGCACTGGATATATATAATATATGTGCACTGGATATATAATAAATGTGCAATGGATATTTAATATATGTGCAGTGGATATATATAATATATGTGCACTGGATATATAATAAATGTGCACTGGATATTTAATATATGTGCAGTGGATATATATAATATATGTGCACTGGATATTCAATATATGTGCACTGGATATTTAATAAATGTGCACTGGATATTTATAATTTATGTGCACTGGATATATAATATATGTGCACTGGAAATTTAATATATGTGCACTGGATATATATAACATATGTGCACTGGATATATAATATATGCGCACTGGAAATATAATATATGTGCACTTGATATTTAATATATGTGCACTGTATATATATAATGTATGTGCACTGGATATATAATATATGTGCACTGGATATATAAAATATATGTGCACTGGATATTTAATATATGTGCACTGGATATATATGATATATGTGCACTGGATTTATATATATAATATATGTGCACTGGAAATATAATATATGTGCACTTGATATTTAATATATGTGCACTGGATATTTAATATATGTGCACTGGATATAAATAATATATGTGCAATGGATATTTAATATATGTGCACTGGATATATATAATATATGTGCACTGGATATATACAATATATGTGCACTGGATATATACAATATATGTTCTCTTAAAATATAATATATGTGCACTGGATAAATAATATATGTGCACTGGATATTTAATATATGTGCCCTGGATATATATAAAAAATATGTGCCCTGGATATATAATATATGTTCTCTGGATATTTAATATATCTGCATTGGATATTTAATATATGTGCACTGGATATTTAATATGTGTGCACTGGATATATATAATATATGTGCACTGGATATTTAATATATGTGCACTGGATATATATAATATATGTGCACAGGATATTTAATTTATGTGCACTAGATATATATAATATATGTGCACTGGATATTTAATATATTTGCACTGGATATATATAATATATGTGCACTGGTTATATATAATATATGTGCAATGCATATTTAATATATGTGCACTGGATATATATCATATGTGTGCACTGGATATTTAATAAATGTGCACTGGATATTTATAATTTATGTGCACTGGATATATAATATATCTGCACTGGATATTAAATATGTGTGCTCTGGATATTTAATATAACTTCACTGAATATTTAATATATGTGCACTGGATATTTAATATGTGTGCACTGGATATAGATAATATATGTGCACTGGATATATAATAAATGTGCACTGGATATTTAATATATGTGCAGTGGATATATATAATATATGTGCACTAGATATTTAATATAACTGCACTGGATATTTAATATATGTGCACTGGATATATATAATATATGTGCACTGGATATATAATAAATGTGCACTGGATATTTAATATATGTGCAGTGGATATATATAATATATGTGCACTGGATATATAATATATGTGCACTGGATATATATTATATATGTGCACTGGATATTTAATAAATGTGCACTGGATATTGATAATTTATGTGCACTGGATATATAATATATGTGCACTGGAAATTTAATATATGTGCACTGGATATATAATATATGTGAACTGGAAATATAATATATGTGCACTTGATATTTAATATATGTGCACTGTATATATATAATGTATGTGCACTGGATATATAATATATGTGCACTGGATATATAAAATATATGTGCACTGGATATTTAATATATGTGCACTGGATATATATAATATATGTGCACTGGATTTATATATATAATATATGTGCACTGGATATTTAATAAATGTGCACTGGATATTTATAATTTATGTGCACTGGATATATAATATATCTGCACTGGATATTTAATATATGTCCTCTGGATATTTAATATAACTGCACTGGATATTTAATATATGTGCACATGGATATTTAATATGTGTGCACTGGATATATATAATATATGTGCACTGGATATATAATAAATGTGCACTGGATATTTAATATATGTGCAGTGGATATATATAATATATGAGCACTGGATATTTAATATAACTTCACTGGATATTTAATATATGTGCACTGGATATATAATATGTGTGCAATGGATATATATAATATATGTGCACTGGATATATAATAAATGTGCACTGGATATTTAATATATGTGCAGTGGATATATATAATATATGTGCACTGGATATATAATAAATGTGCACTGGATATTTAATATATGTGCAGTGGATATATATAATATATGTGCACTGGATATTCAATATATGTGCACTGGATATTTAATAAATGTGCACTGGATATTTATAATTTATGTGCAATGGATATTCAATATATGTGCACTGGATATTTAATAAATGTGCACTGGATATTTATAATTTATGTGCACTGGATATATAATATATGTGCACTGGAAATTTAATATATGTGCACTGGATATATATAACATATGTGCACTGGATATATAATATATGTGCACTGGAAATATAATATATGTGCACTTGATATTTAATATATGTGCACTGTATATATATAATGTATGTGCACTGGATATATAATATATGTGCACTGGATATATAAAATATATGTGCACTGGATATTTAATATATGTGCACTGGATATATATGATATATGTGCACTGGATTTATATATATAATATATGTGCACTGGAAATATAATATATGTGCACTTGATATTTAATATATGTGCACTGGATATTTAATATATGTGCACTGGATATAAATAATATATGTGCAATGGATATTTAATATATGTGCACTGGATATATATAATATATGTGCACTGGATATATACAATATATGTGCACTGGATATATACAATATATGTTCTCTTAAAATATAATATATGTGCACTGGATAAATAATATATGTGCACTGGATATTTAATATATGTGCCCTGGATATATATAAAAAATATGTGCCCTGGATATATAATATATGTTCTCTGGATATTTAATATATCTGCATTGGATATTTAATATATGTGCACTGGATATTTAATATGTGTGCACTGGATATATATAATATATGTGCACTGGATATTTAATATATGTGCACTGGATATATATAATATATGTGCACAGGATATTTAATTTATGTGCACTAGATATATATAATATATGTGCACTGGATATTTAATATATTTGCACTGAATATATATAATATATGTGCACTGGTTATATATAATAAATGTGCAATGCATATTTAATATATGTGCACTGAAAATATAAAATATGTGTGCACTGGATATTTAATAAATGTGCACTGGATATTTATAATTTATGTGCACTGGATATATAATATATCTGCACTGGATATTAAATATGTGTGCTCTGGATATTTAATATAACTGCACTGAATATTTAATATATGTGCACTGGATATTTAATATGTGTGCACTGGATATATATAATATATGTGCACTGGATATATAATAAATGTGCACTGGATATTTAATATATGTGCAGTGGATATATATAATATATGTGCACTAGATATTTAATATAACTGCACTGGATATTTAATATATGTGCACTGGATATATATAATATATGTGCACTGGATATATAATAAATGTGCACTGGATATTTAATATATGTGCAGTGGATATATATAATATATGTGCACTGGATATATAATATATGTGCACTGGATATATATTATATATGTGCACTGGATATTTAATAAATGTGCACTGGATATTTAAAAATTATGTGCACTGGATATATAATATATGTGAACTGGAAATTTAATATATGTGCACTGGATATATATAACATATGTGCACTGGATATATAATATATGTGAACTGGAAATATAATATATGTGCACTTGATATTTAATATATGTGCACTGTATATATATAATGTATGTGCACTGGATATATAATATATGTGCACTGGATATAAAAAATTTATGTGCACTGGATATTTAATATATGTGCACTGGATATATATAATATATGTGCACTGGATTTATATATATAATATATGTGCACTGGAAATATAATATATGTGCACTTGATATTTAATATATGTGCACTGGATATTTAATATATGTGCATTGGATATATATAATATATGTGCACTTGATATTTAATATATGTGCACTGGATATATATAATATATGTGCACTAAATATATAATATATGTGCACTGGATATTTAATATATGTGCACTGGATATATAAAATATATGTGCACTGGAAAAATAATATATGTGCACTGGATATTTAATATATGTGCACTGGATATATAATATACTTGCACTGGATATATAATATATGTGCTCTGGATATTTAATATAACTGCAATGGATATTTTATATATGTGCACTGGATATTTAATATGTGTGCACTGGATATATATAATATATGTGCACTGGATATATAATAAATGTGCACTGGATATTTAATATATGTGCAGTGGATATATATAATATATGTGCACTGGATATTTATTATATGTGAACTGGATATTGAATATATTTGCACTGGATATATATAATATAAGTGCACTGGTTATATAAAATATATGTGCACTGGATATTTAATATATGTGCACTGGATATTTAATATATTTGCACTGGATATATATAATATAAGTGCACTGGTTATATAAAATATATGTGCAATGGATATTTAATATATGTGCAGTGGATATATATATAATATATGTGCAATAGATATTTAATAAATGTGCACTGGATATATATAATTTATGTGCACTGGATATATAATATATGTGCACTGGAAATTTAATATATGTGCACTGGATATATATAATATATGTGCACTGGATATTTAATATATGTGCACTGGATATATATAATATTTGTGCACTAAATATATAATATATGTGCACTGGATATATACAATCAATGTGCTCTGAAAATATAATATATGTGCACTGGATAAATAATATATGTGCACTGGATATTTAATATATGTGCCCTTTATATATATATAATATATGTGCCCTGGATATATAATATATGTGCTCTGGATATTTAATATATCTGCATTGGATATTTAATATATGTGCACTGGATATTTAATATTTGTGCACTGGATATATATAATATATGTGCACTGGATATTTAATATATGTGCACTGGATATATGTAATACATGTGCACAGGATATTTAATATATGTGCACTAGATATATATAATATAAGTGCACTGGATATTTAATATATTTGCACTGGATATATATAATATATGTGCACTGGTTATATATAATATATGTGCAATGCATATTTAATATATGTGCACTGGATATATATAATATATGTGCACTGGATATTTAATAAATGTGCACTGGATATTTATAATTTATGTGCACTGGATATATAATATATCTGCACTGGATATTTAATATATGTCCTCTGGATATTTAATATAACTGCACTGGATATTTAATATATGTGCACATGGATATTTAATATGTGTGCACTGGATATATATAATATATGTGCACTGGATATAAAATAAATGTGCACTGGATATTTAATATATGTGCAGTGGATATATATAATATATGAGCACTGGATATTTAATATAACTTCACTGGATATTTAATATATGTGCACTGGATATATAATATGTGTGCAATGGATATATATAATATATGTGCACTGGATATATAATACATGTGCACTGGATATTTAATATATGTGCAGTGGATATATATAATATATGTGCACTTGATATTTAATATATTTGTACTGGATATATATAATATATGTGCACTGGTTATATATAATATATGTGCAATGGATATTTAATATATGTGCACTGGATATTTAATATATATGCACTGGATATATATATTATATGTGCGCTGGATATTTAATAAATGTGCACTGGATATTTATAATTTATGTGCACTGGATATATAATATATGTGCACTGGAAATTTAATATATGTGCACTGGATATATATAACATATGTGCACTGGATATATAATATATGTGCACTGGAAATATAATATATGTGCAGTTGATATTTAATATATGTGCACTGAATATATATAATGTATGTGCACTGGATATATAATATATGTGCACTGGATATATAAAATATATGTGCACTGGATATTTAATATATGTGCACTGGATATATATAATATATGTGCACTGGATTTATATATATAATATATGTGCACTGCAAATATAATATATGTGCACTTGATATTTAATATATGTGCACTGGATATTTAATATATGTGCATTGGATATATATAATATATGTGCACTTGATATTTAATATATGTGCACTGGATATATATAATATATGTGCACTAAATATATAATATATGCGCACTGGATATTTAATATATGTGCACTGGATATATAAAATATATGTGCACTGGATAAATAATATATGTGCACTGGATATTTAATATATGTGCACTGGATATATAATATATCTGCACTGGATATTTAATATATGTGCTCTGGATATTTAATATAACTGCAATGGATATTTTATATATGTGCACTGGATATATAATAAATGTGCACTGGATATTTAATATATGTGCAGTGGATATATATAATATATGTGCACTGGATATTTAATATATGTGCACTGGATATTTAATATATTTGCACTGGATATATATAATATAAGTGCACTGGTTATATAAAATATATGTGCACTGGATATTTAATATATGTGCACTGGATATTTAATATATTTGCACTGGATATATATAATATAAGTGCACTGGTTATATAAAATATATGTGCAATGGATATTTAATATATGTGCAGTGGATATATATATAATATATGTGCAATAGATATTTAATAAATGTGCACTGGATATATATAATTTATGTGCACTGGATATATAATATATGTGCACTGGAAATTTAATATATGTGCACTGGATATATATAATATATGTGCACTGGATATTTAATATATGTGCACTGGATATATATAATATTTGTGCACTAAATATATAATATATGTGCACTGGATATATACAATCAATGTGCTCTGAAAATATAATATATGTACACTGGATAAATAATATATGTGCACTGGATATTTAATATATGTGCCCTATATATATATATATAATATATGTGCCCTGGATATATAATATATGTGCTCTGGATATTTAATATATCTGCATTGGATATTTAATATATGTGCACTGGATATTTAATATTTGTGCACTGGATATATATAATATATGTGCACTGGATATTTAATATATGTGCACTGGATATATATAATACATGTGCACAGGATATTTAATATATGTGCACTAGATATATATAATATAAGTGCACTGGATATTTAATATATTTGCACTGGATATATATAATATATGTGCACTGGTTATATATAATATATGTGCAATGCATATTTAATATTTGTGCACTGGATATATATAATATATGTGCACTGGATATTTAATAAATGTGCACTGGATATTTATAATTTATGTGCACTGGATATATAATATATCTGCACTGGATATTTAATATATGTCCTCTGGATATTTAATATAACTGCACTGGATATTTAATATATGTGCACTGGATATTTAATATGTGTGCACTGGATATATATAATATATGTGCACTGGATATATAATAAATGTGCACTGGATATTTAATATATGTGCAGTGGATATATATAATATATGAGCACTGGATATTTAATATAACTTCACTGGATATTTAATATATGTGCACTGGATATTTAATATGTGTGCACTGGATATATATAATATATGTGCACTGGATATATAATAAATGTGCACTGGATATTTAATATATGTGCAGTGGATATTTAATAAATGTGCACTGGATATTTATAATTTATGTGCACTGGATATATAATATATGTGCACTGGAAATTTAATATATGTGCACTGGATATATATAACATATGTGCACTGGATATATAATATATGTGCACTGGAAATATAATATATGTGCACTTGATATTTAATATATGTGCACTGTATATATATAATGTATGTGCACTGGATATATAATATATGTGCACTGGATATATAAAATATATGTGCACTGGATATTTAATATATGTGCACTGGATATATATGATATATGTGCACTGGATTTATATATATAATAAATGTGCACTGGAAATATAATATATGTGCACTTGATATTTATTATATGTGCACTGGATATTTAATATATCTGCACTGGATATAAATAATATATGTGCAATGGATATTTAATATATGTGCACTGGATATATATAATATATGTGCACTGGATATATACAATATATGTGCACTGGATATATACAATATATGTTCTCTTAAAATATAATATATGTGCACTGGATAAATAATATATGTGCACTGGATATTTAATATATGTGCCCTGGATATATATAAAAAATATGTGCCCTGGATATATAATACATGTTCTCTGGATATTTAATATATCTGCATTGGATATTTAATATATGTGCACTGGATATTTAATATGTGTGCACTGGATATATATAATATATGTGCACTGGATATTTAATATATGTGCACTGGATATATATAATATATGTGCACAGGATATTTAATTTATGTGCACTAGATATATATAATATATGTGCACTGGATATTTAATATATTTGCACTGGATATATATAATATATGTGCACTGGTTATATATAATATATGTGCAATGCATATTTAATATATGTGCACTGGATATATATAATATGTGTGCAATGGATATTTAATAAATGTGCACTGGATATTTATAATTTATGTGCACTGGATATATAATATATCTGCACTGGATAATAAATATGTGTGCTCTGGATATTTAATATAACTGCACTGAATATTTAATACATGTGCACTGGATATTTAATATGTGTGCACTGGATATATATAATATATGTGCACTGGATATATAATAAATGTGCACTGGATATTTAATATATGTGCACTGGATATATATAATATATGTGCACTGGATATATAATATATGTGCACTGGATATATATTATATATGTGCACTGGATATTTAATAAATGTGCACTGGATATTTATAATTTATGTGCACTGGATATATAATATATGTGCACTGGAAATTTAATATATGTGCACTGGATATATATAACATATGTGCACTGGATATATAATATATGTGAACTGGATATTTAATATATGTGCAGTGGATATATATAATATATGTGCACTAGATATTTAATATAACTGCACTGGATATTTAATATATGTGCACTGGATATATATAATATATGTGCACTGGAAATTTAATATATGTGCACTGGATATATATAACATATGTGCACTGGATATATAATATATGTGAACTGGAAATATAATATATGTGCACTTGATATTTAATATATGTGCACTGTATATATATAATGTATGTGCACTGGATATATAATATATGTGCACTGGATATATAAAATATATGTGCACTGGATATTTAATATATGTGCACTGGATATATATAACATATGTGCACTGGATATATAATATATGTGAACTGGAAATATAATATATGTGCACTTGATATTTAATATATGTGCACTGTATATATATAATGTATGTGCACTGGATATATAATATATGTGCACTGGATATATAAAATATATGTGCACTTGATATTTAATATATGTGCACTGTATATATATAATGTATGTGCACTGGATATATAATATATGTGCACTAAATATATAATATATGTGCACTGGATATTTAATATATGTGCACTGGATATATAAAATATATGTGCACTGGAAAAATAATATATGTGCACTGGTTATTTAATATATGTGCACTGGATATATAATATATCTGCACTGGATATTTAATATATGTGCTCTGGATATTTAATATAACTGCAATGGATATTTTATATATGTGCACTGGATATTTAATATGTGTGCACTGGATATATATAATATATGTGCACTGGATATATAATAAATGTGCACTGGATATTTAATATATGTGCAGTGGATATATATAATATATGTGCACTGGATATTTAATATATGTGCACTGGATATTTAATATATTTGCACTGGATATATATAATATAAGTGCACTGGTTATATAAAATATATGTGCACTGGATTTTTAATATATGTGCACTGGATATTTAATATATTTGCACTGGATATATATAATATAAGTGCACTGGTTATATAAAATATATGTGCAATGGATATTTAATATATGTGCAGTGGATATATATATAATATATGTGCAATAGATATTTAATAAATGTGCTCTGGATATATATAATTTATGTGCACTGGATATATAATATATGTGCACTGGAAATTTAATATATGTGCACTGGATATATATAATATATGTGCACTGGATATTTAATATATGTGCACTAAATATATATAATATTTGTGCACTAAATATATAATATATGTGCACTGGATATATACAATCAATGTGCTCTGAAAATATAATATATGTGCACTGGATAAATAATATATGTGCACTGGATATTTAATATATGTGCCCTATATATATATATATAATATATGTGCCCTGGATATATAATATATGTGCTCTGGATATTTAATATATCTGCATTGGATATTTAATATATGTGCACTGGATATTTAATATTTGTGCACTGGATATATATAATATATGTGCACTGGATATTTAATATATGTGCACTGGATATATATAATACATGTGCACAGGATATTTAATATATGTGCACTAGATATATATAATATAAGTGCACTGGATATTTAATATATTTGCACTGGATATATATAATATATGTGCACTGGTTATATATAATATATGTGCAATGCATATTTAATATATGTGCACTGGATATATATAATATATGTGCACTGGATATTTAATAAATGTGCACTGGATATTTATAATTTATGTGCACTGGATATATAATATATCTGCACTGGATATTTAATATATGTCCTCTGGATATTTAATATAACTGCACTGGATATTTAATATATGTGCACATGGATATTTAATATGTGTGCACTGGATATATATAATATATGTGCACTGGATATATAATAAATGTGCACTGGATATTTAATATATGTGCAGTGGATATATATAATATATGAGCACTGGATATTTAATATAACTTCACTGGATATTTAATATATGTGCACTGGATATTTAATATGTGTGCACTGGATATATATAAAATATTTGCACTGGATATATAATAAATGTGCACTGGATATTTAATATATGTGCAGTGGATATATTTAATATATATGCACTGGATATATAATAAATGTGCACTGGATATTTAATATATGTGCAGTGGATATATATAATATATGTGCACTGGATATTCAATATATGTGCACTGGATATTTAATAAATGTGCACTGGATATTTATAATTTATGTGCACTGGATATATAATATATGTGCACTGGAAATTTAATATATGTGCACTGGATATATATAACATATGTGCACTGGATATATAATATATGTGCACTGGAAATATAATATATGTGCACTTGATATTTAATATATGTGCACTGTATATATATAATGTATGTGCACTGGATATATAATATATGTGCACTGGATATATAAAATATATGTGCACTGGATATTTAATATATGTGCACTGGATATATATAATATATGTGCACTGGATTTATATATATAATATATGTGCACTGGAAATATAATATATGTGCACTTGATATTTAATATATGTGCACTGGATATTTAATATATGTGCATTGGATATATATAATATATGTGCACTTGATATTTAATATATGTGCACTGGATATATATAATATATGTGCACTAAATATATAATATATGTGCACTGGATATTTAATATATGTGCACTGGATATATAAAATATATGTGCACTGGAAAAATAATATATGTGCACTGGATATTTAATATATGTGCACTGGATATATAATATATCTGCACTGGATATTTAATATATGTGCTCTGGATATTTAATATAACTGCAATGGATATTTTATATATGTGCACTGGATATTTAATATGTGCGCACTGGATATATATAATATATGTGCACTGGATATATAATAAATGTTCACTGGATATTTAATATATGTGCAGTGGATATATATAATATATGTGCACTGGATATTTAATATATGTGCACTGGATATTTAATATATTTCAACTGGATATATATAAAATAAGTGCACTGGTTATATAAAATATATGTGCACTGGATATTTAATATATGTGCACTGGATATTTAATATATTTGCACTGGATATATATAATATAAGTGCACTGGTTATATAATATATGTGCTCTGGATATTTAATATATCTGCATTGGATATTTAATATATGTGCACTGGATATTTAATATTTGTGCAATGGATATATATAATATATGTGCACTGGATATTTAATATATGTGCACTGGATATATATAATACATGTGCACAGGATATTTAATATATGTGCACTAGATATATATAATATAAGTGCACTGGATATTTAATATATTTGCACTGGATATATATATAATATATGTGCACTGGTTATATATAATATATGTGCAATGCATATTTAATATATGTGCACTGGATATATATAATATATGTGCACTGGATATTTAATAAATGTGCACTGTATATTTATAATTTATGTGCACTGGATATATAATATATCTGCACTGGATATTTAATATATGTCCTCTGGATATTTAATATAACTGCACTGGATATTTAATATATGTGCACATGGATATTTAATATGTGTGCACTGGATATATATAATATATGTGCACTGGATATATAATAAATGTGCACTGGATATTTAATATATGTGCAGTGGATATATATAAAATATGAGCACTGGATATTTAATATAACTTCACTGGATATTTAATATATGTGCACTGGATATTTAATATGTGTGCACTGGATATATATAATATATGTGCACTGGATATATAATAAATGTGCACTGGATATTTAATATATGTGCAGTGGATATATATAATATATGTGCACTGGATATATAATAAATGTGCACTGGATATTTAATATATGTGCAGTGGATATATATAATATATGTGCACTGGATATTCAATATATGTGCACTGGATATTTAATAAATGTGCACTGGATATTTATAATTTATGTGCACTGGATATATAATATATGTGCACTGGAAATTTAATATATGTGCACTGGATATATATAACATATGTGCACTGGATATATAATATATGTGCACTGGAAATATAATATATGTGCACTTAATATTTAATATATGTGCACTGTATATATATAATGTATGTGCACTGGATATATAATATATGTGCACTGGATATATAAAATATATGTGCACTGGATATTTAATATATGTGCACTGGATATATATGATATATGTGCACTGGATTTATATATATAATATATGTGCACTGGAAATATAATATATGTGCACTTGATATTTAATATATGTGCACTGGATATTTAATATATGTGCACTGGATATAAATAATATATGTGCAATGGATATTTAATATATGTGCACTGGATATATATAATATATGTGCACTGGATATATACAATATATGTGCACTGGATATATACAATATATGTTCTCTTAAAATATAATATATGTGCACTGGATAAATAATATATGTGCACTGGATATTTAATATATGTGCCCTGGATATATATAAAAAATATGTGCCCTGGATATATAATATATGTTCTCTTAAAATATAATATATGTGCACTGGATATATAATAAATGTGCACTGGATATTTAATATGTGTGCACTGGATATATATAATATATGTGCACTGGATATTTAATATATGTGCACTGGATATATATAATATATGTGCACAGGATATTTAATTTATGTGCACTAGATATATATAATATATGTGCACTGGATATTTAATATATTTGCACTGGATATATATAATATATGTGCACTGGTTATATATAATATATGTGCAATGCATATTTAATATATGTGCACTGGATATATATAATATGTGTGCACTGGATATTTAATAAATGTGCACTGGATATTTATAATTTATGTGCACTGGATATATAATATATCTGCACTGGATATTAAATATGTGTGCTCTGGATATTTAATATAACTGCACTGAATATTTAATATATGTGCACTGGATATTTAATATGTGTGAACTGGATATATATAATATATGTGCACTGGATATATAATAAATGTGCACTGGATATTTAATATACGTGCAGTGGATATATATAATATATGTGCACTAGATATTTAATATAACTGCACTGGATATTTAATATATGTGCACTGGATATATATAATATATGTGCACTGGATATATAATAAATGTGCACTGGATATTTAATATATGTGCAGTGGATATATATAATATATGTGCACTGGATATATAATATATGTGCACTGGATATATATTATATATGTGCACTGGATATTTAATAAATGTGCACTGGATATTTATAATTTATGTGCACTGGATATATAATATATGTGCACTGGAAATTTAATATATGTGCACTGGATATATATAACATATGTGCACTGGATATTTAATATATTTGCACTGGATATATATAATATATGTGCACTGGTTATATATAATATATGTGCACTGGATATTTAATATATTTGCACTGGATATATATAATATATGTGCACTGGTTATATATAATATATGTGCAATGCATATTTAATATATGTGCACTGGATATATATAATATGTGTGCACTGGATATTTAATAAATGTGCACTGGATATTTATAATTTATGTGCACTGGATATATAATATATCTGCACTGGATATTAAATATGTGTGCTCTGGATATTTAATATAACTGCACTGAATATTTAATATATGTGCACTGGATATTTAATATGTGTGCACTGGATATATATAATATATGTGCACTGGATATATAATAAATGTGCACTGGATATTTAATATACGTGCAGTGGATATATATAATATATGTGCACTAGATATTTAATATAACTGCACTGGATATTTAATATATGTGCACTGGATATATATAATATATGTGCACTGGATATATAATAAATGTGCACTGGATATTTAATATATGTGCAGTGGATATATATAATATATGTGCACTGGATATATAATATATGTGCACTGGATATATATTATATATGTGCACTGGATATTTAATAAATGTGCACTGGATATTTATAATTTATGTGCACTGGATATATAATATATGTGCACTTGATATTTAATATATGTGCACTGTATATAAATAATGTATGTGCACTGGATATATAATATATGTGCACTGGATATATAAAATATATGTGCACTGGATATTTAATATATGTGCACTGGATATATATAATATATGTGCACTGGATTTATATATATAATATATGTGCACTGGAAATATAATATATGTGCACTTGATATTTAATATATGTGCACTGGATATTTAATATATGTGCACTGTATATACATAATGTATGTGCACTGGATATATAAAATATATGTGCACTGGATATTTAATATATGTGCACTGGATATATATAATATATGTGCACTGGATTTATATATATATATATATATATATATATATATATTATATGTGCACTGGAAATATAATATATGTGCACTTGATATTTATTATATGTGCACTGGATTTATATATATATATATATATATATATATATATATATATTATATGTGCACTGGAAATATAATATATGTGCAATGGATATTTAATATATGTGCACTGGATATATAAAATATATGTGCACTGGATATATAAAATATATGTGCACTGGATAAATAATATATGTGCAATGGATATTTAATATATGTGCACTGGATATTTAATATAACTGCAATGGATATTTAATATATGTGCACTGGATATATATATATAATATGTGCAATGGATATTTAATATATGTGCACTGGATATATAAAATATATGTGCACTGGATATATAAAATATATGTGCACTGGATATTTAATATATGTGCACTGGATATTTAATATATGTGCACTGGATATATAAAATATATGTGCACTGGATATATAAAATATATGTGCACTGGATATTTAATATATGTGCACTGGATATTTAATATATGTGCACTGGATATATATAATATATGTGCTCTGGATATATAATAATGTGCACTGGATATTTAATATATGTGCAGTGGATATATATTATATATGTGCACTGGATATTTAATATATGTGCACTGGATATTTAATATATGTGCACTGGATATATATAATATATATGCACTGGATATTTAATAAATGTGCACTGGATATTTATAATTTATGTGCACTGGATATATAATATATCTGCACTGGATATTTAATCTATGTGCTCTGGATATTTAATATAACTGCACTGGATATTTAATATATGTGCACTGGATATTTAATATGTGTGCATTGGATATATATAATATATGTGCACTGGATATATAATAAATGTGCACTGGATATTTAATATATGTGCAGTGGATATATATAATATATGTGCACTGGATATTTAATATAACTGCACTGGATATTTAATATATGTGCACTGGATATTTAATATGTGTGCACTGGATATATATAATATATGTGCACTGGATATATAATAAATGTGCACTGGATATTTAATATATGTGCAGTGGATATATATAATATATGTGCACTGGATATTCAATATATGTGCACTGGATATTTAATAAATGTGCACTGGATATTTATAATTTATGTGCACTGGATATATAATATATGTGCACTGGAAATTTAATATATGTGCACTGGATATATATAACATATGTGCACTGGATATATAATATATGTGCACTGGAAATATAATATATGTGCACTTGATATTTAATATATGTGCACTGGATATATATAATGTATGTGCACTGGATATATAATATATGTGCACTGGATATATAAAATATATGTGCACTGGATATTTAATATATGTGCACTGGATATATATGATATATGTGCACTGGATTTATATATATAATATATGTGCACTGGAAATATAATATATGTGCACTTGATATTTAATATATGTGCACTGGATATTTACTATATGTGCACTGGATATAAATAATATATGTGCAATGGATATTTAATATATGTGCACTGGATATATATAATATATGTGCACTGGATATATACAATATATGTGCACTGGATATATACAATATATGTTCTCTTAAAATATAATACATGTGCACTGGATAAATAATATATGTGCACTGGATATTTAATATATGTGCCCTGGATATATATAAAAAATATGTGCCCTGGATATATAATATATGTTCTCTGGATATTTAATATATCTGCATTGGATATTTAATATATGTGCACTGGATATTTAATATGTGTGCACTGTATATATACAATGTATGTGCACTGGATATTTAATATATGTGCAGTGGATATATATATAATATATGTGCCCTGGATATTTAATATATGTGCACTGGATATTTAATATATTTGCACTGGATATATATAATATAAGTGCACTGGATATATATAATATATGTGCACTGGATATATAATAAATGTGCACTGGATATTTAATATATGTGCACTGGATATATATAATTTATGTGCACTGGATATATAATATATGTGCACTGGAAATTTAATATATGTGCACTGGATATATATAATATATGGTCACTGGATATTTAATATATGTGCACTGGACATATAATATATGTGCACTGGATAAATAATATATGTACACTTGATATTTAATACATGTGCACTAAATATATAATATATGTGCACTGGATATTTAATATATGTGCACTAATATGTAATATATGTGCACTGGATATTTAATATATGTGCACTAATATATAATATATGTGCACTGGATATTTAATACATGTGCAGTAAATATTTAACAAATGTGCACTGGATATTTAATATATGTGCACTAAATATATAATATATGTGCACTGGATATTTAATATATGTGCACTAAATATATAATATATGTGCACTGGATATTTAATATGTGTGCACTGGATATTTATAATATATGTGCAATGGATATATAATATATGTGCAATGGATATTCAATATATGTGCACTTGATATATATAATATATGTGCACTGGATATATACAATATATGTGCACTGGATATATACAATATACTTGCTCTGAAAATATAATATATGTGCACTGGATAAATAATATATATGCAATGGATATTTAATATATGTGCCGGGGATATAAATATATATAATATATGTGCCCTGGATATATAATATATGTGCTCTGGATATTTAATATATCTGCATTGGATATTTAATACATGTGCACTGGATATTTAATATGTGTGCACTGGATATATATAATATATGTGCACTGGATATGTAATACATGTGCACTGGATTTTTAATATATTTGCACTGGATATATATAATATATGTGCACTGGTTATATATAATATATGTGCAATGCATATTTAATATATGTGCACTGGATATATATATAATATATGTGCACTGGATATTTAATAAATGTGCACTGGATATTTATAATTTATGTGCACTGGATATATAATATATCTGCACTGGATATTTAATATGTGTGCTCTGGATATTTAATATAACTGCACTGGATATTTAATATATGTGCACTGGATATTAAATATGTGTGCACAGGATATATATAATATATGTGCACTGGATATTCAATAAATGTGTACTGGATATTTATAATTCATGTGCACTGGATATATAATATATCTGCACTGGATATTTAATATGTGTGCTCTGGATATTTAATATAACTGCACTGAATATTTAATATATGTGCACTGGATATTTAATATGTGTGCACTGGATATATATAATATATGTGCACTGGATATATAATAAATGTGCACTGGATATTTAATATATGTGCAGTAGATATATATAATATATGTGCACTAGATATTTAATATAACTGCACTGGATATTTAATATATGTGCACTGGATATTTAATATGTGTTCACTGGATATATATAATATATGTGCACTGGATATATAATAAATGTGCACTGGATATTTAATATATGTGCAGTGGATATATATAATATATGTGCACTGGATATATAATATATGTGCACTGGATATTTAATATGTTTGCACTGGATATATATAATATAAGTGCACTGGTTATATAAAATATATGTGCAATGGATATTAAATATATGTGCAGTGGATATATATATAATATATGTGCACTAGATCTTTAATAAATGTACGCTGGATATATTTAATTTATGTGCACTGGATATATAATATATGTGCACTGGAAATTTAATATATGTGCACTGGATATATATAATATATGTGCACTGGATATTTAATATATGTGCACTGGATATATAATATATGTGCACTGGATAAATAATATATGTGCACTTGATATTTAATACATGTGCACTAAATATATAATATATGTTCTCTGGATATTTAATATATCTGCATTGGATATTTAATATATGTGCACTGGATATTTAATATGTGTGCACTGGAAATATATAATATATGTGCTCTGGATATTTAATATATGTGCACTGGATATATATAATATATGTGCACTGGTTATTTAATATATTTGCACTGGATATATATAATATATGTGCACTGGTTATATATAATATATGTTCAATGCATATTTAATATATGTGCGCTGGATATTTATAATTTATGTGCACTGGATATATAATATATCTGCACTGGATATTTAATATGTGTGCTCTGGATATTTAATATAACTGCACTGAATATTTAATATATGTGCACTGGATATTTAATATGTGTGCACTGGATATATATAATATATGTGCACTGGATATATAATAAATGTGCAATGGATATTTAATATATGTGCAGTGGATATATATAATATATGTGCACTAGATATTTAATATAACTGCACTGGATATTTAATATATGTGCATTGGATATTTAATATGTGTGCACTGAATATATATAATATATGTGCACTGGATATATAATAAATGTGCACTGGATATTTAATATATGTGCAGTGGATATATAATATATGTGCACTGGATATTTAATATATGTGCACTGGATATATAATATATGTGCACTGGATATTTAATATATGTGCACTGGATATATATTATATATGTGCACTGGATATTTAATAAATGTGAACTGGATACTTATAATTTATGTGCACTGGATATATAATATATGTGCACTGGAAATTTAATATATGTGCACTGGATATATATAACATATGTGCACTGGATATATAATATATGTGCACTGGAATTATAATATATGTGCACTTGATATTTAATATATGTGCACTGTATATATACAATGTATGTGCACTGGATATTTAATATATGTGCAGTGGATATATATATATAATATATGTGCCCTGGATATTTAATATATGTGCACTGGATATTTAATATATTTGCACTGGATATATATAATATAAGTGCACTGGTTATATAAAATATATGTGCAATGGATATATATATATAATATATGTGCACTAGATATTTAATATCTGTGCACTGGATATATATAATATATGTGCACTGGGTATATATAATATATGTGCACTGGATATATAATAAATGTGCACTGGATATTTAATATATGTGCACTGGATATATATAATTTATGTGCACTGGATATATAATATATGTGCACTGGAAATTTAATATATGTGCACTGGATATATATAATATATGTGCACTGGATATTTAATATATGTGCACTGGACATATAATATATGTGCACTGGATAAATAATATATGTACACTTGATATTTAATACATGTGCACTAAATATATAATATATGTGCACTGGATATTTAATATATGTGCACTAATATATAATATATGTGCACTGGACATTTAATATATGTGCACTAATATATAATATATGTGCACTGGATATTTAATACATGTGCAGTAAATATTTAACAAATGTGCACTGGATATTTAATATATGTGCACTAAATATATAATATATGTGCACTGGATATTTAATATATGTGCACTAAATATATAATATATGTGCACTGGATATTTAATATGTGTGCACTGGATATTTATAATATATGTGCAATGGATATATAATATATGTGCAATGGATATTCAATATATGTGCACTTGATATATATAATATATGTGCACTGGATATATACAATATATGTGCACTGGATATATACAATATACTTGCTCTGAAAATATAATATATGTGCACTGGATAAATAATATATATGCAATGGATATTTAATATATGTGCCCGGGATATAAATATATATAATATATGTGCCCTGGATATATAATATATGTGCTCTGGATATTTAATATATCTGCATTGGATATTTAATATATGTGCACTGGATATTTAATATGTGTGCACTGGATATATATAATATATGTGCACTGGATATGTAATACATGTGCACTGGATTTTTAATATATTTGCACTGGATATATATAATATATGTGCACTGGTTATATATAATATATGTGCAATGCATATTTAATATATGTGCACTGGATATATATATAATATATGTGCACTGGATATTTAATAAATGTGCACTGGATATTTATAATTTATGTGCACTGGATATATAATATATCTGCACTGGATATTTAATATGTGTGCTCTGGATATTTAATATAACTGCACTGGATATTTAATATATGTGCACTGGATATTAAATATGTGTGCACAGGATATATATAATATATGTGCACTGGATATTCAATAAATGTGTACTGGATATTTATAATTCATGTGCACTGGATATATAATATATCTGCACTGGATATTTAATATGTGTGCTCTGGATATTTAATATAACTGCACTGAATATTTAATATATGTGCACTGGATATTTAATATGTGTGCACTGGATATATATAATATATGTGCACTGGATATATAATAAATGTGCACTGGATATTTAATATATGTGCAGTAGATATATATAATATATGTGCACTAGATATTTAATATAACTGCACTGGATATTTAATATATGTGCACTGGATATTTAATATGTGTTCACTGGATATATATAATATATGTGCACTGGATATATAATAAATGTGCACTGGATATTTAATATATGTGCAGTGGATATATATAATATATGTGCACTGGATATATAATATATGTGCACTGGATATTTAATATGTTTGCACTGGATATATATAATATAAGTGCACTGGTTATATAAAATATATGTGCAATGGATATTTAATATATGTGCAGTGGATATATATATAATATATGTGCACTAGATCTTTAATAAATGTACGCTGGATATATTTAATTTATGTGCACTGGATATATAATATATGTGCACTGGAAATTTAATATATGTGCACTGGATATATATAATATATGTGCACTGGATATTTAATATATGTGCACTGGATATATAATATATGTGCACTGGATAAATAATATATGTGCACTTGATATTTAATACATGTGCACTAAATATATAATATATGTTCTCTGGATATTTAATATATCTGCATTGGATATTTAATATATGTGCACTGGATATTTAATATGTGTGCACTGGAAATATATAATATATGTGCTCTGGATATTTAATATATGTGCACTGGATATATATAATATATGTGCACTGGTTATTTAATATATTTGCACTGGATATATATAATATATGTGCACTGGTTATATATAATATATGTTCAATGCATATTTAATATATGTGCGCTGGATATTTATAATTTATGTGCACTGGATATATAATATATCTGCACTGGATATTTAATATGTGTGCTCTGGATATTTAATATAACTGCACTGAATATTTAATATATGTGCACTGGATATTTAATATGTGTGCACTGGATATATATAATATATGTGCACTGGATATATAATAAATGTGCAATGGATATTTAATATATATGCAGTGGATATATATAATATATGTGCACTAGATATTTAATATAACTGCACTGGATATTTAATATATGTGCACTGGATATTTAATATGTGTGCACTGGATATATATAATATATGTGCACTGGATATATAATAAATGTGCACTGGATATTTAATATATGTGCAGTGGATATATAATATATGTGCACTGGATATTTAATATATGTGCACTGGATATATAATATATGTGCACTGGATATTTAATATATGTGCACTGGATATATATTATATATGTGCACTGGATATTTAATAAATGTGCACAGGATACTTATAATTTATGTGCACTGGATATATAATATATGTGCACTTGAAATTTAATATATGTGCACTGGATATATATAACATATGTGCACTGGATATATAATATATGTGCACTGGAATTATAATATATTTGCACTTGATATTTAATATATGTGCACTGTATATATACAATGTATGTGCACTGGATATTTAATATATGTGCAGTGGATATATATATAATATATGTGCCCTGGATATTTAATATATGTGCACTGGATATTTAATATATTTGCACTGGATATATATAATATAAGTGCACTGGTTATATAAAATATATGTGCAATGGATATATATATAATATATGTGCACTAGATATTTAATATCTGTGCACTGGATATATATAATATATGTGCACTGGGTATATATAATATATGTGCACTGGATATATAATAAATGTGCACTGGATATTTAATATATGTGCACTGGATATATATAATTTATGTGCACTGGATATATAATATATGTGCACTGGAAATTTAATATATGTGCACTATATATATATAATATATGTGCACTGGATATTTAATATATGTGCACTGGACATATAATATATGTGCACTGGATAAATAATATATGTACACTTGATATTTAATACATGTGCACTAAATATATAATATATGTGCACTGGATATTTAATATATGTGCACTAATATATAATATATGTGCACTGGATATTTAATATATGTGCACTAATATATAATATATGTGCACTGGATATTTAATACATGTGCAGTAAATATTTAAAAAATGTGCACTGGATATTTAATATATGTGCACTAAATATATAATATATGTGCACTGGATATTTAATATATGTGCACTAAATATATAATATATGTGCACTGGATATTTAATATGTGTGCACTGGATATTTATAATATATGTGCAATGGATATATAATATATGTGCAATGGATATTCAATATATGTGCACTTGATATATATAATATATGTGCACTGGATATATACAATATATGTGCACTGGATATATACAATATACTTGCTCTGAAAATATAATATATGTGCACTGGATAAATAATATATATGCAATGGATATTTAATATATGTGCCCGGGATATAAATATATATAATATATGTGCCCTGGATATATAATATATGTGCTCTGGATATTTAATATATCTGCATTGGATATTTAATATATGTGCACTGGATATTTAATATGTGTGCACTGGATATATATAATATATGTGCACTGGATATGTAATACATGTGCACTGGATATTTAATATATTTGCACTGGATATATATAATATATGTGCACTGGTTATATATAATATATGTGCAATGCATATTTAATATATGTGCACTGGATATATATAATATATGTGCACTGGATATTTAATAAATGTGCACTGGATATTTATAATTTATGTGCACTGGATATATAATATATCTGCACTGGATATTTAATATGTGTGCTCTGGATATTTAATATAACTGCACTGGATATTTAATATATGTGCACTGGATATTAAATATGTGTGCACAGGATATATATAATATATGTGCACTGGATATTCAATAAATGTGTACTGGATATTTATAATTCATGTGCACTGGATATATAATATATCTGCACTGGATATTTAATATGTGTGCTCTGGATATTTAATATAACTGCACTGAATATTTAATATATGTGCACTGGATATTTAATATGTGTGCACTGGATATATATAATATATGTGCACTGGATATATAATAAATGTGCACTGGATTTTTAATATATGTGCAGTAGATATATATAATATATGTGCACTAGATATTTAATATAACTGCACTGGATATTTAATATATGTGCACTGGATATTTAATATGTGTTCACTGGATATATATAATATATGTGCACTGGATATATAATAAATGTGCACTGGATATTTAATATATGTGCAGTGGATATATATAATATATGTGCACTGGATATATAATATATGTGCACTGGATATTTAATATGTTTGCACTGGATATATATAATATAAGTGCACTGGTTATATAAAATATATGTGCAATGGATATTTAATATATGTGCAGTGGATATATATATATACTATATGTGCACTAGATCTTTAATAAATGTACGCTGGATATATTTAATTTATGTGCACTGGATATATAATATATGTGCACTGGAAATTTAATATATGTGCACTGGATATATATAATATATGTGCACTGGATATTTAATATATGTGCACTGGATATATAATATATGTGCACTGGATAAATAATATATGTGCACTTGATATTTAATACATGTGCACTAAATATATAATATATGTGCACTGGATATTTAATATATGTGCACTAAATATATAATATATGTGCACTGGATATTTAATATATGTGCACTGGATATATATTATATATGTGCACTGGATATTTAATATATGTGCACTGTATATATATAATATATGTGCACTGGATATTTAATATATGTGCACTGGATATATAAAATATATGTGCACTAGATATTTAATATATGTGCACTGGATATATATAATATATGTGCACAGGATATTTAATATATGTGCACTAGATATATATAATATATGTGCACTTGATATTTAATATATTTGTACTGGATATATATAATATATGTGCACTGGATATATATATTATATGTGCACTGGATATTTAATAAATGTGCACTGGATATTTATAATTTATTTGCACTGGATATATAATATATGTGCACTGGAAATTTAATATATGTGCACTGGATATATATAACATATGTGCACTTGATATATAATATATGTGCACTGGAAATATAATATATGTGCACTTGATATTTAATATATGTGCACTGTATATATATAATGTATGTGCACTGGATATATAATATATGAGCACTGGATATATAAAATATATGTGCACTGGATATTTAATATATGTGCACTGGATATATATAATATATGTGCACTGGATTTATATATATAATATATGTGCACTGCAAATATAATATATGTGCACTTGATATTTAATATATGTGCACTGGATATTTAATATATGTGCATTGGATATATATAATATATGTGCACTTGATATTTAATATATGTGCACTGGATATATATAATATATGTGCACTAAATATATAATATATGTGCACTGGATATTTAATATATGTGCACTGGATATATAAAATATATGTGCACTGGATAAATAATATATGTGCACTGGATATTTAATATATGTGCACTGGATATATAATATATCTGCACTGGATATTTAATATATGTGCTCTGGATATTTAATATAACTGCAATGGATATTTTATATATGTGCACTGGATATTTAATATGTGTGCACTGGATATATATAATATATGTGCACTGGATATATAATAAATGTGCACTGGATATTTAATATATGTGCAGTGGATATATATAATATATGTGCACTGGATATTTAATATATGTGCACTGGATATTTAATATATTTGCACTGGATATATATAATATAAGTGCACTGGTTATATAAAATATATGTGCAATGGATATTTAATATATGTGCAGTGGATATATATATAATATATGTGCAATAGATATTTAATAAATGTGCACTGGATATATATAATTTATGTGCACTGGATATATAATATATGTGCACTGGAAATTTAATATATGTGCACTGGATATATATAATATATGTGCACTGGATATTTAATATATGTGCACTGGATATATATAATATTTGTGCACTAAATATATAATATATGTGCACTGGATATATACAATCAATGTGCTCTGAAAATATAATATATGTGCACTGGATAAATAATATATGTGCACTGAATATATATAATATTTGTGCACTAAATATATAATATATGTGCACCGGATATATACAATCAATGTGCTCTGAAAATATAATATATGTGCACTGGATAAATAATATATGTGCACTGGATATTTAATATATGTGCCCTATATATATATATAATATATGTGCCCTGGATATATAATATATGTGCTCTGGATATTTAATATATCTGCATTGGATATTTAATATATGTGCACTGGATATTTAATATTTGTGCACTGGATATATATAATATATGTGCACTGGATATTTAATATATGTGCACTGGATATATATAATACATGTGCACAGGATATTTAATATATGTGCACTAGATATATATAATATAAGTGCACTGGATATTTAATATATTTGCACTGGATATATATAATATATGTGCACTGGTTATATATAATATAAGTGCAATGCATATTTAATATATGTGCACTGGATATATATAATATATGTGCACTGGATATTTAATAAATGTGCACTGGATATTTATAATTTATGTGCACTGGATATATAATATATCTGCACTGGATATTTAATATATGTCCTCTGGATATTTAATATAACTGCACTGGATATATATAATATATGTGCACTGGATATATAATAAATGTGCACTGGATATTTAATATATGTGCAGTGGATATATATAATATATGTGCACTGGATATATAATAAATGTGCACTGGATATTTAATATATGTGCAGTGGATATATATAATATATGTGCACTGGATATATAATAAATGTGCACTGGATATTTAATATATGTGCAGTGGATATATATAATATATGTGCACTGGATATTCAATATATGTGCACTGGATATTTAATAAATGTGCACTGGATATTTATAATTTATGTGCACTGGATATATAATATATGTGCACTGGAAATTTAATATATGTGCACTGGATATATATAACATATGTGCACTGGATATATAATATATGTGCACTGGAAATATAATATATGTGCACTTGATATTTAATATATGTGCACTGTATATATATAATGTATGTGCACTGGATATATAATATATGTGCACTGGATATATAAAATATATGTGCACTGTATATTTAATATATGTGCACTGGATATATATGATGTATGTGCACTGGATTTATATATATAATATATGTGCACTGGAAATATAATATATGTGCACTTGATATTTAATATATGTGCACTGGATATTTAATATATGTGCACTGGATATAAATAATATATGTGCAATGGATATTTAATATATGTGCACTGGATATATATAATATATGTGCACTTGATATATACAATATATGTGCACTGGATATATACAATATATGTTCTCTTAAAATATAATATATGTGCACTGGATAAATAATATATGTGCACTGGATATTTAATATATGTGCCCTGGATATATATAAAAAATATGTGCCCTGGATATATAATATATGTTCTCTGGATATTTAATATATCTGCATTGGATATTTAATATATGTGCACTGGATATTTAATATGTGTGCACTGGATATATATAATATATGTGCACTGGATATTTAATATATGTGCACTGGATATATATAATATATGTGCACAGGATATTTAATATATGTGCACTAGATATATATAATATATGTGCACTGGATATTTAATATATTTGCACTGGATATATATAATATATGTGCACTGGTTATATATAATATATGTGCAATGCATATTTAATATATGTGCACTGGATATATATAATATGTGTGCACTGGATATTTAATAAATGTGCACTGGATATTTATAATTTATGTGCACTGGATATATAATATATCTGCACTGGATATTAAATATGTGTGCTCTGGATATTTAATATAACTGCACTGAATATTTAATATATGTGCACTGGATATTTAATATGTGTGCACTGGATATATATAATATATGTGCACTGGATATATAATAAATGTGCACTGGATATTTAATATATGTGCAGTGGATATATATAATATATGTGCACTAGATAATTAATATAACTGCACTGGATATTTAATATATGTGCACTGGATATATATAATATATGTGCACTGGATATATAATAAATGTGCACTGGATATTTAATATATGTGCAGTGGATATATATAATATATGTGCACTGGATATATAATATATGTGCACTGGATATATATTATATATGTGCACTGGATATTTAATAAATGTGCACTGGATATTTATAATTTATGTGCACTGGATATATAATATATGTGCACTGGAAATTTAATATATGTGCACTGGATATATATAACATATGTGCACTGGATATATAATATATGTGAACTGGAAATATAATATATGTCCACTTGATATTTAATATATGTGCACTGTATATATATAATGTATGTGCACTGGATATATAATATATGTGCACTGGATATATAAAATATATGTGCACTGGATATTTAATATATGTGCACTGGATATATATAATATATGTGCACTGGATTTATATATATAATATATGTGCACTGGAAATATAATATATGTGCACTTGATATTTAATATATGTGCACTGGATATTTACTATATGTGCACTGGATATATATAATATATGTGCAATGGATATTTAATATATGTGCACTGGATATATATAATATATGTGCACTAAATTTATAATATGTGTGCGCTTGATATTTAATATATGTGCACTGTATATACATAATGTATGTGCACTGGATATATAAAATATATGTGCACTGGATATTTAATATATGTGCACTGGATATATATATTATATGTGCACTGGAAATATAATATATGTGCACTTGATATTTATTATATGTGCACTGGATATATATAATATATGTGCACTGGGTATATATAATATATGTGCACTGGATATATAATAAATGTGCACTGGACATTTAATATATGTGCACTGGATATATATAATTTATGTGCACTGGATATATAATATATGTGCACTGGAAATTTAATATATGTGCACTATATATATATAATATATGTGCACTGGATATTTAATATATGTGCACTGGACATATAATATATGTGCACTGGATAAATAATATATGTACACTTGATATTTAATACATGTGCACTAAATATATAATATATGTGCACTGGATATTTAATATATGTGCACTAATATATAATATATGTGCACTGGATATTTAATATATGTGCACTAATATATAATATATGTGCACTGGATATTTAATACATGTGCAGTAAATATTTAACAAATGTGCACTGGATATTTAATATATGTGCACTAAATATATAATATATGTGCACTGGATATTTAATATATGTGCACTAAATATATAATATATGTGCACTGGATATTTAATATGTGTGCACTGGATATTTATAATATATGTGCACTGGATATATACAATATATGTGCAATGGATATTCAATATATGTGCACTTGATATATATAATATATGTGCACTGGATATATACAATATATGTGCACTGGATATATACAATATACTTGCTCTGAAAATATAATATATGTGCACTGGAAATATTTATATGTGCACTGGAAATTTAATATATGTGCACTGGATATATATAACATATGTGCACTGGATATATAATATATGTGAACTGGAAATATAATATATGTGCACTTGATATTTAATATATGTGCACTGTATATATATAATGTATGTGCACTGGATATATAATATATGTGCACTGGATATATAAAATATATGTGCACTGGATATTTAATATATGTGCACTGGATATATATAATATATGTGCACTGGATTTATATATATAATATATGTGCACTGGAAATATAATATATGTGCACTTGATATTTAATATATGTGCACTGGATATTTAATATATGTGCACTCGATATATATAATACATGTGCACAGGATATTTAATATATGTGCACTCGATATATATAATACATGTGCACAGGATATATAATATATGTGCAATGGATATATAATATATGTGCAATGGATATTCAATATATGTGCACTGGAAATATAATATATGTGCACTTGATATTTAATATATGTGCACTGGATATTTAATATATGTGCACTCGATATATATAATACATGTGCACAGGATATTTAATATATGTGCACTAGATATATATAATATAAGTGCACTGGATATTTAATATATTTGCACTGGATATATATAATATATGTGCACTGGTTATATATAATATATGTGCAATGCATATTTAATATATGTGCACTGGATATATATAATATATGTGCACTGGATATTTAATAAATGTGCACTGGATATTTATAGTTTATGTGCACTGGATATATAATATATCTGCACTGGATATTTAATATATGTCCTCTGGATATTTAATATAACTGCACTGGATATTTAATATATGTGCACTGGATATTTAAAATGTGTGCACTGGATATATATAATATATGTGCACTGGATATATAATAAATGTGCACTGGATATTTAATATATGTGCAGAGGATATATATAATATATGAGCACTGGATATTTAATATAACTTCACTGGATATTTAATATATGTGCACTGGATATTTAATATGTGTGCACTGGATATATATAATATATGTGCACTGGATATATAATAAATGTGCACTGGATATTTAATATATGTGCAGTGGATATATATAATTAGAGATGAGCGAACAGTGTTCTATCGAACACATGTTCGATCGGATATCAGGGTGTTCGCCATGTTCGAATCGAATCGAACACCACGTGGTAAAGTGCGCCAAAATTCGATTCCCCTCCCACCTTCCCTGGCGCCTTTTTTGCACCAATAACAGCGCAGGGGAGGTGGGACAGGAACTACGACACTGGGGGCATTGAAAAAAATTGGAAAAAGTCATTGGCTGCCGAAATCAGGTGACCTCCATTTTAGACGAATAGTGGATTTCAAATCCGGGTCATATGAGAATGTGAACTTTGTGACTATGAGACAGGGATAGCTGTACAGGCAGGGATAGCTAGGGATAACCTTTATTTAGGGGGGAATGTTATTAAAAATAACTTTTTGGGGCTCTATCGGGTGTGTAATTGTGATTTTTGTGAGATAAACTTTTTCCCATAGGGATGCATTGGCCAGCGCTGATTGGCCGAATTCCGTACTCTGGCCAATCAGTGCTGGCCAATGCATTCTATTAGCTTGATGAAGCAGAGTGTGCACAAGGGTTCAAGCGCACCCTCGGCTCTGATGTAGCAGAGCCGAAGCTGCACAAGGGTTCAAGCGCACCCTCGGCTCTGATGTAGGAGAGCCGAGGGTGCACTTGAACCCTTGTGCACCCTCAGCTCTGCTACATCAGAGCCGAGGGTGCGCTTGAACCCTTGTGCACACTCTGCTTCATCAAGCTAATAGAATGCATTGGCCAGCGCTGATTGGCCAATGTATTCTATTAGCCTGATGAAGTAGAGCTGAATGTGTGTGCTAAGCACACACATTCAGCTCTACTTCATCGGGCTAATAGAATGCATTGGCCAGCGCTGATTGGCCAGAGTACGGAACTCGACCAATCAGCGCTGGCTCTGCTGGAGGAGGCGGAGTCTAAGATCGCTCCACACCAGTCTCCATTCAGGTCCGACCTTAGACTCCGCCTCCTCCGGCAGAGCCAGCGCTGATTGGCCGAAGGCTGGCCAATGCATTCCTATGCGAATGCAGAGACTTAGCAGTGCTGAGTCAGTTTTGCTCAACTACACATCTGATGCACACTCGGCACTGCTACATCAGATGTAGCAATCTGATGTAGCAGAGCCGAGGGTGCACTAGAACCCCTGTGCAAACTCAGTTCACGCTAATAGAATGCATTGGCCAGCGCTGATTGGCCAATGCATTCTATTAGCCCGATGAAGTAGAGCTGAATGTGTGTGCTAAGCACACACATTCAGCACTGCTTCATCACGCCAATACAATGCATTAGCCAGTGCTGATTGGCCAGAGTACGGAATTCGGCCAATCAGCGCTGGCTCTGCTGGAGGAGGCGGAGTCTAAGATCGCTCCACACCAGTCTCCATTCAGGTCCGACCTTAGACTCCGCCTCCTCCAGCAGAGCCAGCGCTGATTGGTCGAGTTCCGTACTCTGGCCAATCAGCGCTGGCCAATGCATTCTATTAGCCCGATGAAGTAGAGCTGAATGTGTGTGCTTAGCACACACATTCAGCTCTACTTCATCGGGCTAATAGAATGCATTGGCCAGCGCTGATTGGCCGAATTCCGTACTCTGGCCAATCAGCACTGGCTAATGCATTGTATTGGCTTGATGAAGCAGTGCTGAATGTGTGTGCTTAGCACACACATTCAGCTCTACTTCATCGGGCTAATAGAATGCATTGGCCAATCAGCGCTGGCCAATGCATTCTATTAGCGTGAACTGAGTTTGCACAGGGGTTCTAGTGCACCCTCGGCTCTGCTACATCAGATTGCTACATCTGATGTAGCAGTGCCGAGTGTGCATCAGATGTGTAGTTGAGCAAAACTGACTCAGCACTGCTAAGTCTGCATTCGCATAGGAATGCATTGGCCAGCCTTCGGCCAATCAGCGCTGGCTCTGCCGGAGGAGGCGGAGTCTAAGGTCGGACCTGAATGGAGACTGGTGTGGAGCGACCTTAGACTCCGCCTCCTCCAGCAGAGCCAGCGCTGATTGGCCGAATTCCGTACTCTGGCCAATCAGCACTGGCTAATGCATTGTATTGGCTTGATGAAGCAGTGCTGAATGTGTGTGCTTAGCACACACATTCAGCTCTACTTCATCGGGCTAATAGAATGCATTGGCCAGCGCTGATTGGCCGAATTCCGTACTCTGGCCAATCAGCACTGGCTAATGCATTGTATTGGCTTGATGAAGCAGTGCTGAATGTGTGTGCTTAGCACACACATTCAGCTCTACTTCATCGGGCTAATAGAATGCATTGGCCAATCAGCGCTGGCCAATGCATTCTATTAGCGTGAACTGAGTTTGCACAGGGGTTCTAGTGCACCCTCGGCTCTGCTACATCAGATTGCTACATCTGATGTAGCAGTGCCGAGTGTGCATCAGATGTGTAGTTGAGCAAAACTGACTCAGCACTGCTAAGTCTGCATTCGCATAGGAATGCATTGGCCAGCCTTCGGCCAATCAGCGCTGGCTCTGCCGGAGGAGGCGGAGTCTAAGGTCGGACCTGAATGGAGACTGGTGTGGAGCTATCTTAGACTCCGCCTCCTCCAGCAGAGCCAGCGCTGATTGGTCGAGTTCCGTACTCTGGCCAATCAGCACTGGCCAATGCATTTCTATGGGGAAAAGTTAGCTTGCGAAAATCGCAAACTGACAGGGATTTCCATGAAATAAAGTGACTTTTATGCCCCCAGACATGCTTCCCCTGCTGTCCCAGTGTCATTCCAGGGTGTTGGTATCATTTCCTGGGGTGTCATAGTGGACTTGGTGACCCTCCAGACACGAATTTGGGTTTCCCCCTTAACGAGTTTATGTTCCCCATAGACTATAATGGGGTTCGAAACCCATTCGAACACTCGAACAGTGAGCGGCTGTTCGAATCGAATTTCGAACCTCGAACATTTTAGTGTTCGCTCATCTCTATATATAATATATGTGCACTGGATATATAATAAATGTGCACTGGATATTTAATATATGTGCAGTGGATATATATAATATATGTGCACTGGATATTCAATATATGTGCACTGGATATTTAATAAATGTGCACTGGATATTTATAATTTATGTGCACTGGATATATAATATATGTGCACTGGAAATTTAATATATGTGCACTGGATATATATAACATATGTGCACTGGATATATAATATATGTGCACTGGAAATATAATATATGTGCACTTAATATTTAATATATGTGCACTGTATATATATAATGTATGTGCACTGGATATATAATATATGTGCACTGGATATATAAAATATATGTGCACTGGATAATTAATATATGTGCACTGGATATATATGATATATGTGCACTGGATTTATATATATAATATATGTGCACTGGAAATATAATATATGTGCACTTGATATTTAATATATGTGCACTGGATATTTAATATATGTGCACTGGATATAAATAATATATGTGCAATGGATATTTAATATATGTGCACTGGATATATATAATATATGTGCACTGGATATATACAATATATGTGCACTGGATATATACAATATATGTTCTCTTAAAATATAATATATGTGCACTGGATAAATAATATATGTGCACTGGATATTTAATATATGTGCCCTGGATATATATAAAAAATATGTGCCCTGGATATATAATATATGTTCTCTGGATATTTAATATATCTGCATTGGATATTTAATATATGTGCACTGGATATTTAATATGTGTGCACTGGATATATATAATATATGTGCACTGGATATTTAATATATGTGCACTGGATATATATAATATATGTGCACAGGATATTTAATTTATGTGCACTAGATATATATAATATATGTGCACTGGATATTTAATATATTTGCACTGGATATATATAATATATGTGCACTGGTTATATATAATATATGTGCAATGCATATTTAATATATGTGCACTGGATATATATAATATGTGTGCACTGGATATTTAATAAATGTGCACTGGATATTTATAATTTATGTGCACTGGATATATAATATATCTGCACTGGATATTAAATATGTGTGCTCTGGATATTTAATATAACTGCACTGAATATTTAATATATGTGCACTGGATATTTAATATGTGTGAACTGGATATATATAATATATGTGCACTGGATATATAATAAATGTGCACTGGATATTTAATATACGTGCAGTGGATATATATAATATATGTGCACTAGATATTTAATATAACTGCACTGGATATTTAATATATGTGCACTGGATATATATAATATATGTGCACTGGATATATAATAAATGTGCACTGGATATTTAATATATGTGCAGTGGATATATATAATATATGTGCACTGGATATATAATATATGTGCACTGGATATATATTATATATGTGCACTGGATATTTAATAAATGTGCACTGGATATTTATAATTTATGTGCACTGGATATATAATATATGTGCACTGGAAATTTAATATATGTGCACTGGATATATATAACATATGTGCACTGGATATTTAATATATTTGCACTGGATATATATAATATATGTGCACTGGTTATATATAATATATGTGCACTGGATATTTAATATATTTGCACTGGATATATATAATATATGTGCACTGGTTATATATAATATATGTGCAATGCATATTTAATATATGTGCACTGGATATATATAATATGTGTGCACTGGATATTTAATAAATGTGCACTGGATATTTATAATTTATGTGCACTGGATATATAATATATCTGCACTGGATATTAAATATGTGTGCTCTGGATATTTAATATAACTGCACTGAATATTTAATATATGTGCACTGGATATTTAATATGTGTGCACTGGATATATATAATATATGTGCACTGGATATATAATAAATGTGCACTGGATATTTAATATACGTGCAGTGGATATATATAATATATGTGCACTAGATATTTAATATAACTGCACTGGATATTTAATATATGTGCACTGGATATATATAATATATGTGCACTGGATATATAATAAATGTGCACTGGATATTTAATATATGTGCAGTGGATATATATAATATATGTGCACTGGATATATAATATATGTGCACTGGATATATATTATATATGTGCACTGGATATTTAATAAATGTGCACTGGATATTTATAATTTATGTGCACTGGATATATAATATATGTGCACTTGATATTTAATATATGTGCACTGTATATAAATAATGTATGTGCACTGGATATATAATATATGTGCACTGGATATATAAAATATATGTGCACTGGATATTTAATATATGTGCACTGGATATATATAATATATGTGCACTGGATTTATATATATAATATATGTGCACTGGAAATATAATATATGTGCACTTGATATTTAATATATGTGCACTGGATATTTAATATATGTGCACTGTATATACATAATGTATGTGCACTGGATATATAAAATATATGTGCACAGGATATTTAATTTATGTGCACTAGATATATATAATATATGTGCACTGGATATTTAATATATTTGCACTGGATATATATAATATATGTGCACTGGTTATATATAAGATATGTGCAATGCATATTTAATATATGTGCACTGGATATATATAATATATGTGCACTGGATATTTAATAAATGTGCACTGGATATTTATAATTTATGTGCACTGGATATATAATATATCTGCACTGGATATTAAATATGTGTGCTCAGGATATTTAATATAACTGCACTGAATATTTAATATATGTGCACTGGATATTTAATATGTGTGCACTGGATATATATAATATATGTGCACTGGATATATAATAAATGTGCACTGGATATTTAATATATGTGCAGTGGATATATATAATATATGTGCACTAGATATTTAATATAACTGCACTGGATATTTAATATATGTGCACTGGATATATATAATATATGTGCACTGGATATATAATAAATGTGCACTGGATATTTAATATATGTGCAGTGGATATATATAATATATGTGCACTGGATATATAATATATGTGCACTGGATATATATTATATATGTGCACTGGATATTTAATAAATGTGCACTGGATATTTATAATTTATGTGCACTGGATATATAATATATGTGCACTGGAAATTTAATATATGTGCACTGGATATATATAACATATGTGCACTGGATATATAATATATGTGAACTGGAAATATAATATATGTGCACTTGATATTTAATATATGTGCACTGTATATATATAATGTATGTGCACTGGATATATAATATATGTGCACTGGATATATATTATATATGTGCACTGGATATTTAATAAATGTGCACTGGATATTTATAATTTATGTGCACTGGATATATAATATATGTGCACTGGAAATTTAATATATGTGCACTGGATATATATAACATATGTGCACTGGATATATAATATATGTGAACTGGAAATATAATATATGTGCACTTGATATTTAATATATGTGCACTGTATATATATAATGTATGTGCACTGGATATATAATATATGTGCACTGGATATATAAAATATATGTGCACTGGATATTTAATATATGTGCACTGGATATATATAATATATGTGCACTGGATTTATATATATAATATATGTGCACTGGAAATATAATATATGTGCACTTGATATTTAATATATGTGCACTGGATATTTAATATATGTGCACTCGATATATATAATACATGTGCACAGGATATTTAATATATGTGCACTAGATATATATAATATAAGTGCACTGGATATTTAATATATTTGCACTGGATATATATAATATATGTGCACTGGTTATATATAATATATGTGCAATGCATATTTAATATATGTGCACTGGATATATATAATATATGTGCACTGGATATTTAATAAATGTGCACTGGATATTTATAGTTTATGTGCACTGGATATATAATATATCTGCACTGGATATTTAATATATGTCCTCTGGATATTTAATATAACTGCACTGGATATTTAATATATGTGCACTGGATATTTAAAATGTGTGCACTGGATATATATAATATATGTGCACTGGATATATAATAAATGTGCACTGGATATTTAATATATGTGCAGAGGATATATATAATATATGAGCACTGGATATTTAATATAACTTCACTGGATATTTAATATATGTGCACTGGATATTTAATATGTGTGCACTGGATATATATAATATATGTGCACTGGATATATAATAAATGTGCACTGGATATTTAATATATGTGCAGTGGATATATATAATATATGTGCACTGGATATATATTAAATGTGCACTGGATATTTAATATATGTGCAGTGGATATATATAATATATGTGCACTGGATATTCAATATATGTGCACTGGATATTTAATAAATGTGCACTGGATATTTATAATTTATGTGCACTGGATATATAATATATGTGCACTGGAAATTTAATATATGTGCACTGGATATATATAACATATGTGCACTGGATATATAATATATGTGCACTGGAAATATAATATATGTGCACTTAATATTTAATATATGTGCACTGTATATATATAATGTATGTGCACTGGATATATAATATATGTGCACTGGATATATAAAATATATGTGCACTGGATATTTAATATATGTGCACTGGATATATATGATATATGTGCACTGGATTTATATATATAATATATGTGCACTGGAAATATAATATATGTGCACTTGATATTTAATATATGTGCACTGGATATTTAATATATGTGCACTGGATATAAATAATATATGTGCAATGGATATTTAATATATGTGCACTGGATATATATAATATATGTGCACTGGATATATACAATATATGTGCACTGGATATATACAATATATGTTCTCTTAAAATATAATATATGTGCACTGGATAAATAATATATGTGCACTGGATATTTAATATATGTGCCCTGGATATATATAAAAAATATGTGCCCTGGATATATAATATATGTTCTCTGGATATTTAATATATCTGCATTGGATATTTAATATATGTGCACTGGATATTTAATATGTGTGCACTGGATATATATAATATATGTGCACTGGATATTTAATATATGTGCACTGGATATATAATATATGTGCACAGGATATTTAATTTATGTGCACTAGATATATATAATATATGTGCACTGGATATTTAATATATTTGCACTGGATATATATAATATATGTGCACTGGTTATATATAATATATGTGCAATGCATATTTAATATATGTGCACTGGATATATATAATATGTGTGCACTGGATATTTAATAAATGTGCACTGGATATTTATAATTTATGTGCACTGGATATATAATATATCTGCACTGGATATTAAATATGTGTGCTCTGGATATTTAATATAACTGCACTGAATATTTAATATATGTGCACTGGATATTTAATATGTGTGAACTGGATATATATAATATATGTGCACTGGATATATAATAAATGTGCACTGGATATTTAATATACGTGCAGTGGATATATATAATATATGTGCACTAGATATTTAATATAACTGCACTGGATATTTAATATATGTGCACTGGATATATATAATATATGTGCACTGGATATATAATAAATGTGCACTGGATATTTAATATATGTGCAGTGGATATATATAATATATGTGCACTGGATATATAATATATGTGCACTGGATATATATTATATATGTGCACTGGATATTTAATAAATGTGCACTGGATATTTATAATTTATGTGCACTGGATATATAATATATGTGCACTGGAAATTTAATATATGTGCACTGGATATATATAACATATGTGCACTGGATATTTAATATATTTGCACTGGATATATATAATATATGTGCACTGGTTATATATAATATATGTGCACTGGATATTTAATATATTTGCACTGGATATATATAATATATGTGCACTGGTTATATATAATATATGTGCAATGCATATTTAATATATGTGCACTGGATATATATAATATGTGTGCACTGGATATTTAATAAATGTGCACTGGATATTTATAATTTATGTGCACTGGATATATAATATATCTGCACTGGATATTAAATATGTGTGCTCTGGATATTTAATATAACTGCACTGAATATTTAATATATGTGCACTGGATATTTAATATGTGTGCACTGGATATATATAATATATGTGCACTGGATATATAATAAATGTGCACTGGATATTTAATATACGTGCAGTGGATATATATAATATATGTGCACTAGATATTTAATATAACTGCACTGGATATTTAATATATGTGCACTGGATATATATAAGATATGTGCACTGGATATATAATAAATGTGCACTGGATATTTAATATATGTGCAGTGGATATATATAATATATGTGCACTGGATATATAATATATGTGCACTGGATATATATTATATATGTGCACTGGATATTTAATAAATGTGCACTGGATATTTATAATTTATGTGCACTGGATATATAATATATGTGCACTTGATATTTAATATATGTGCACTGTATATAAATAATGTATGTGCACTGGATATATAATATATGTGCACTGGATATATAAAATATATGTGCACTGGATATTTAATATATGTGCACTGGATTTATATATATAATATATGTGCACTGGAAATATAATATATGTGCACTTGATATTTAATATATGTGCACTGGATATTTAATATATGTGCACTGTATATACATAATGTATGTGCACTGGATATATAAAATATATGTGCACTGGATATTTAATATATGTGCACTGGATATATATAATATATGTGCACTGGAAATATAATATATGTGCACTTGACATTTATTATATGTGCACTGGATTTATATATATATATATATATATATATATATATATATATGTGCACTGGAAATATAATATATGTGCAATGGATATTTAATATATGTGCAGTGGATATATAAAATATATGTGCACTGGATATTTAATATAACTGCACTGGATATTTAATATATGTGCACTGGATATTTAATATGTGTGCACTGGATATATATAATATATGTGCACTGGATATATAATAAATGTGCACTGGATATTTAATATATGTGCAGTGGATATATATAATATATGTGCACTGGATATTCAATATATGTGCACTGGATATTTAATAAATGTGCACTGGATATTTATAATTTATGTGCACTGGATATATAATATATGTGCACTGGAAATTTAATATATGTGCACTGGATATATATCACATATGTGCACTGGATATATAATATATGTGCACTGGAAATATAATATATGTGCACTTGATATTTAATATATGTGCACTGGATATATATAATGTATGTGCACTGGATATATAATATATGTGCACTGGATATATAAAATATATGTGCACTGGATATTTAATATATGTGCACTGGATATATATGATATATGTGCACTGGATTTATATATATAATATATGTGCACTGGAAATATAATATATGTGCACTTGATATTTAATATATGTGCACTGGATATTTACTATATGTGCACTGGATATAAATAATATATGTGCAATGGATATTTAATATATGTGCACTGGATATATATAATATATGTGCACTGGATATATACAATATATGTGCACTGGATATATACAATATATGTTCTCTTAAAATATAATACATGTGCACTGGATAAATAATATATGTGCACTGGATATTTAATATATGTGCCCTGGATATATATAAAAAATATGTGCCCTGGATATATAATATATGTTCTCTGGATATTTAATATATCTGCACTGGATATTTAATATATGTGCACTGGATATATATAATATATATGCACTGGATATTTAATAAATGTGCACTGGATATTTATAATTTATGTGCACTGGATATATAATATATCTGCACTGGATATTTAATCTATGTGCTCTGGATATTTAATATAACTGCACTGGATATTTAATATATGTGCACTGGATATTTAATATGTGTGCATTGGATATATATAATATATGTGCACTGGATATATAATAAATGTGCACTGGATATTTAATATATGTGCAGTGGATATATATAATATATGTGCACTGGATATTTAATATAACTGCACTGGATATTTAATATATGTGCACTGGATATTTAATATGTGTGCACTGGATATATATAATATATGTGCACTGGATATATAATAAATGTGCACTGGATATTTAATATATGTGCAGTGGATATATATAATATATGTGCACTGGATATTCAATATATGTGCACTGGATATTTAATAAATGTGCACTGGATATTTATAATTTATGTGCACTGGATATATAATATATGTGCACTGGAAATTTAATATATGTGCACTGGATATATATAACATATGTGCACTGGATATATAATATATGTGCACTGGAAATATAATATATGTGCACTTGATATTTAATATATGTGCACTGGATATATATAATGTATGTGCACTGGATATATAATATATGTGCACTGGATATATAAAATATATGTGCACTGGATATTTAATATATGTGCACTGGATATATATGATATATGTGCACTGGATTTATATATATAATATATGTGCACTGGAAATATAATATATGTGCACTTGATATTTAATATATGTGCACTGGATATTTACTATATGTGCACTGGATATAAATAATATATGTGCAATGGATATTTAATATATGTGCACTGGATATATATAATATATGTGCACTGGATATATACAATATATGTGCACTGGATATATACAATATATGTTCTCTTAAAATATAATACATGTGCAATGGATAAATAATATATGTGCACTGGATATTTAATATATGTGCCCTGGATATATATAAAAAATATGTGCCCTGGATATATAATATATGTTCTCTGGATATTTAATATATCTGCATTGGATATTTAATATATGTGCACTGGATATTTAATATGTGTGCACTGTATATATACAATGTATGTGCACTGGATATTTAATATATGTGCAGTGGATATATATATAATATATGTGCCCTGGATATTTAATATATGTGCACTGGATATTTAATATATTTGCACTGGATATATATAATATAAGTGCACTGGATATATATAATATATGTGCACTGGATATATAATAAATGTGCACTGGATATTTAATATATGTGCACTGGATATATATAATTTATGTGCACTGGATATATAATATATGTGCACTGGAAATTTAATATATGTGCACTGGATATATATAATATATGGTCACTGGATATTTAATATATGTGCACTGGACATATAATATATGTGCACTGGATAAATAATATATGTACACTTGATATTTAATACATGTGCACTAAATATATAATATATGTGCACTGGATATTTAATATATGTGCACTAATATGTAATATATGTGCACTGGATATTTAATATATGTGCACTAATATATAATATATGTGCACTGGATATTTAATACATGTGCAGTAAATATTTAACAAATGTGCACTGGATATTTAATATATGTGCACTAAATATATAATATATGTGCACTGGATATTTAATATATGTGCACTAAATATATAATATATGTGCACTGGATATTTAATATGTGTGCACTGGATATTTATAATATATGTGCAATGGATATATAATATATGTGCAATGGATATTCAATATATGTGCACTGGATATATACAATATATGTGCACTGGATATATACAATATACTTGCTCTGAAAATATAATATATGTGCACTGGATAAATAATATATATGCAATGGATATTTAATATATGTGCCCGGGATATAAATATATATAATATATGTGCCCTGGATATATAATATATGTGCTCTGGATATTTAATATATCTGCATTGGATATTTAATACATGTGCACTGGATATTTAATATGTGTGCACTGGATATATATAATATATGTGCACTGGATATGTAATACATGTGCACTGGATTTTTAATATATTTGCACTGGATATATATAATATATGTGCACTGGTTATATATAATATATGTGCAATGCATATTTAATATATGTGCACTGGATATATATATAATATATGTGCACTGGATATTTAATAAATGTGCACTGGATATTTATAATTTATGTGCACTGGATATATAATATATCTGCACTGGATATTTAATATGTGTGCTCTGGATATTTAATATAACTGCACTGGATATTTAATATATGTGCACTGGATATTAAATATGTGTGCACAGGATATATATAATATATGTGCACTGGATATTCAATAAATGTGTACTGGATATTTATAATTCATGTGCACTGGATATATAATATATCTGCACTGGATATTTAATATGTGTGCTCTGGATATTTAATATAACTGCACTGAATATTTAATATATGTGCACTGGATATTTAATATGTGTGCACTGGATATATATAATATATGTGCACTGGATATATAATAAATGTGCACTGGATATTTAATATATGTGCAGTAGATATATATAATATATGTGCACTAGATATTTAATATAACTGCACTGGATATTTAATATATGTGCACTGGATATTTAATATGTGTTCACTGGATATATATAATATATGTGCACTGGATATATAATAAATGTGCACTGGATATTTAATATATGTGCAGTGGATATATATAATATATGTGCACTGGATATATAATATATGTGCACTGGATATTTAATATGTTTGCACTGGATATATATAATATAAGTGCACTGGTTATATAAAATATATGTGCAATGGATATTAAATATATGTGCAGTGGATATATATATAATATATGTGCACTAGATCTTTAATAAATGTACGCTGGATATATTTAATTTATGTGCACTGGATATATAATATATGTGCACTGGAAATTTAATATATGTGCACTGGATATATATAATATATGTGCACTGGATATTTAATATATGTGCACTGGATATATAATATATGTGCACTGGATAAATAATATATGTGCACTTGATATTTAATACATGTGCACTAAATATATAATATATGTTCTCTGGATATTTAATATATCTGCATTGGATATTTAATATATTTGCACTGGATATTTAATATGTGTGCACTGGAAATATATAATATATGTGCTCTGGATATTTAATATATGTGCACTGGATATATATAATATATGTGCACTGGTTATTTAATATATTTGCACTGGATATATATAATATATGTAAACTGGTTATATATAATATATGTTCAATGCATATTTAATATATGTGCGCTGGATATTTATAATTTATGTGCACTGGATATATAATATATCTGCACTGGATATTTAATATGTGTGCTCTGGATATTTAATATAACTGCACTGAATATTTAATATATGTGCACTGGATATTTAATATGTGTGCACTGGATATATATAATATATGTGCACTGGATATATAATAAATGTGCAATGGATATTTAATATATGTGCAGTGGATATATATAATATATGTGCACTAGATATTTAATATAACTGCACTGGATATTTAATATATGTGCACTGGATATTTAATATGTGTGCACTGGATATATATAATATATGTGCACTGGATATATAATATATGTGCACTGGATATTTAATATATGTGCACTGGATATATAATATATGTGCACTGGATATTTAATATATGTGCACTGGATATATATTATATATGTGCACTGGATATTTAATAAATGTGAACTGGATACTTATAATTTATGTGCACTTAATATATAATATATGTGCACTGGAAATTTAATATATGTGCACTGGATATATATAACATATGTGCACTGGATATATAATATATGTGCACTGGAATTATAATATATGTGCACTTGATATTTAATATATGTGCACTGTATATATACAATGTATGTGCACTGGATATTTAATATATGTGCAGTGGATATATATATATAATATATGTGCCCTGGATATTTAATATATGTGCACTGGATATTTAATATATTTGCACTGGATATATATAATATAAGTGCACTGGTTATATAAAATATATGTGCAATGGATATATATATATAATATATGTGCACTAGATATTTAATATCTGTGCACTGGATATATATAATATATGTGCACTGGGTATATATAATATATGTGCACTGGATATATAATAAATGTGCACTGGATATTTAATATATGTGCACTGGATATATATAATTTATGTGCACTGGATATATAATATATGTGCACTGGAAATTTAATATATGTGCACTGGATATATATAATATATGTGCACTGGATATTTAATATATGTGCACTGGACATATAATATATGTACACTGGATAAATAATATATGTACACTTGATATTTAATACATGTGCACTAAATATATAATATATGTGCACTGGATATTTAATATATGTGCACTAACATATAATATATGTGCACTGGACATTTAATATATGTGCACTAATATATAATATATGTGCACTGGATATTTAATACATGTGCAGTAAATATTTAACAAATGTGCACTGGATATTTAATATATGTGCACTAAATATATAATATATGTGCACTGGATATTTAATATATGTGCACTAAATATATAATATATGTGCACTGGATATTTAATATGTGTGCACTGGATATTTATAATATATGTGCAATGGATATATAATATATGTGCAATGGATATTCAATATATGTGCACTTGATATATATAATATATGTGCACTGGATATATACAATATATGTGCACTGGATATATACAATATACTTGCTCTGAAAATATAATATATGTGCACTGGATAAATAATATATATGCAATGGATATTTAATATATGTGCCCGGGATATAAATATATATAATATATGTGCCCTGGATATATAATATATGTGCTCTGGATATTTAATATATCTGCATTGGATATTTAATATATGTGCACTGGATATTTAATATGTGTGCACTGGATATATATAATATATGTGCACTGGATATGTAATACATGTGCACTGGATTTTTAATATATTTGCACTGGATATATATAATATATGTGCACTGGTTATATATAATATATGTGCAATGCATATTTAATATATGTGCACTGGATATATATATAATATATGTGCACTGGATATTTAATAAATGTGCACTGGATATTTATAATTTATGTGCACTGGATATATAATATGTCTGCACTGGATATTTAATATGTGTGCTCTGGATATTTAATATAACTGCACTGGATATTTAATATATGTGCACTGGATATTAAATATGTGTGCACAGGATATATATAATATATGTGCACTGGATATTCAATAAATGTGTACTGGATATTTATAATTCATGTGCACTGGATATATAATATATCTGCACTGGATATTTAATATGTGTGCTCTGGATATTTAATATAACTGCACTGAATATTTAATATATGTGCACTGGATATTTAATATGTGTGCACTGGATATATATAATATATGTGCACTGGATATATAATAAATGTGCACTGGATATTTAATATATGTGCAGTAGATATATATAATATATGTGCACTAGATATTTAATATAACTGCACTGGATATTTAATATATGTGCACTGGATATTTAATATGTGTTCACTGGATATATATAATATATGTGCACTGGATATATAATAAATGTGCACTGGATATTTAATATATGTGCAGTGGATATATATAATATATGTGCACTGGATATATAATATATGTGCACTGGATATTTAATATGTTTGCACTGGATATATATAATATAAGTGCACTGGTTATATAAAATATATGTGCAATGGATATTTAATATATGTGCAGTGGATATATATATAATATATGTGCACTAGATCTTTAATAAATGTACGCTGGATATATTTAATTTATGTGCACTGGATATATAATATATGTGCACTGGAAATTTAATATATGTGCACTGGATATATATAATATATGTGCACTGGATATTTAATATATGTGCACTGGATATATAATATATGTGCACTGGATAAATAATATATGTGCACTTGATATTTAATACATGTGCACTAAATATATAATATATGTTCTCTGGATATTTAATATATCTGCATTGGATATTTAATATATGTGCACTGGATATTTAATATGTGTGCACTGGAAATATATAATATATGTGCTCTGGATATTTAATATATGTGCACTGGATATATATAATATATGTGCACTGGTTATTTAATATATTTGCACTGGATATATATAATATATGTGCACTGGTTATATATAATATATGTTCAATGCATATTTAATATATGTGCGCTGGATATTTATAATTTATGTGCACTGGATATATAATATATCTGCACTGGATATTTAATATGTGTGCTCTGGATATTTAATATAACTGCACTGAATATTTAATATATGTGCACTGGATATTTAATATGTGTGCACTGGATATATATAATATATGTGCACTGGATATATAATAAATGTGCAATAGATATTTAATATATATGCAGTGGATATATATAATATATGTGCACTAGATATTTAATATAACTGCACTGGATATTTAATATATGTGCACTGGATATTTAATATGTGTGCACTGGATATATATAATATATGTGCACTGGATATATAATAAATGTGCACTGGATATTTAATATATGTGCAGTGGATATATAATATATGTGCACTGGATATTTAATATATGTGCACTGGATATATAATATATGTGCACTGGATATTTAATATATGTGCACTGGATATATATTATATATGTGCACTGGATATTTAATAAATGTGCACAGGATACTTATAATTTATGTGCACTGGATATATAATATATGTGCACTGGAAATTTAATATATGTGCACTGGATATATATAACATATGTGCACTGGATATATAATATATGTGCACTGGAATTATAATATATTTGCACTTGATATTTAATATATGTGCACTGTATATATACAATGTATGTGCACTGGATATTTAATATATGTGCAGTGGATATATATATAATATATGTGCCCTGGATATTTAATATATGTGCACTGGATATTTAATATATTTGCACTGGATATATATAATATAAGTGCACTGGTTATATAAAATATATGTGCAATGGATATATATATAATATATGTGCACTAGATATTTAATATCTGTGCACTGGATATATATAATATATGTGCACTGGGTATATATAATATATGTGCACTGGATATATAATAAATGTGCACTGGATATTTAATATATGTGCACTGGATATATATAATTTATGTGCACTGGATATATAATATATGTGCACTGGAAATTTAATATATGTGCACTATATATATATAATATATGTGCACTGGATATTTAATATATGTGCACTGGACATATAATATATGTGCACTGGATAAATAATATATGTACACTTGATATTTAATACATGTGCACTAAATATATAATATATGTGCACTGGATATTTAATATATGTGCACTAATATATAATATATGTGCACTGGATATTTAATATATGTGCACTAATATATAATATATGTGCACTGGATATTTAATACATGTGCAGTAAATATTTAACAAATGTGCACTGGATATTTAATATATGTGCACTAAATATATAATATATGTGCACTGGATATTTAATATATGTGCACTAAATATATAATATATGTGCACTGGATATTTAATATGTGTGCACTGGATATTTATAATATATGTGCAATGGATATATAATATATGTGCAATGGATATTCAATATATGTGCACTTGATATATATAATATATGTGCACTGGATATATACAATATATGTGCACTGGATATATACAATATACTTGCTCTGAAAATATAATATATGTGCACTGGATAAATAATATATATGCAATGGATATTTAATATATGTGCCCGGGATATAAATATATATAATATATGTGCCCTGGATATATAATATATGTGCTCTGGATATTTAATATATCTGCATTGGATATTTAATATATGTGCACTGGATATTTAATATGTGTGCACTGGATATATATAATATATGTGCACTGGATATGTAATACATGTGCACTGGATATTTAATATATTTGCACTGGATATATATAATATATGTGCACTGGTTATATATAATATATGTGCAATGCATATTTAATATATGTGCACTGGATATATATAATATATGTGCACTGGATATTTAATAAATGTGCACTGGATATTTATAATTTATGTGCACTGGATATATAATATATCTGCACTGGATATTTAATATGTGTGCTCTGGATATTTAATATAACTGCACTGGATATTTAATATATGTGCACTGGATATTAAATATGTGTGCACAGGATATATATAATATATGTGCACTGGATATTCAATAAATGTGTACTGGATATATAATATATCTGCACTGGATATTTAATATGTGTGCTCTGGATATTTAATATAACTGCACTGAATATTTAATATATGTGCACTGGATATTTAATATGTGTGCACTGGATATATATAATATATGTGCACTGGATATATAATAAATGTGCACTGGATTTTTAATATATGTGCAGTAGATATATATAATATATGTGCACTAGATATTTAATATAACTGCACTGGATATTTAATATATGTGCACTGGATATTTAATATGTGTTCACTGGATATATATAATATATGTGCACTGGATATATAATAAATGTGCACTGGATATTTAATATATGTGCAGTGGATATATATAATATATGTGCACTGGATATATAATATATGTGCACTGGATATTTAATATGTTTGCACTGGATATATATAATATAAGTGCACTGGTTATATAAAATATATGTGCAATGGATATTTAATATATGTGCAGTGGATATATAATATATGTGCACTAGATCTTTAATAAATGTACGCTGGATATATTTAATTTATGTGCACTGGATATATAATATATGTGCACTGGAAATTTAATATATGTGCACTGGATATATATAATATATGTGCACTGGATATTTAATATATGTGCACTGGATATATAATATATGTGCACTGGATAAATAATATATGTGCACTTGATATTTAATACATGTGCACTAAATATATAATATATGTTCTCTGGATATTTAATATATCTGCATTGGATATTTAATATATGTGCACTGGATATTTAATATGTGTGCACTGGAAATATATAATATATGTGCTCTGGATATTTAATATATGTGCACTGGATATATATAATATATGTGCACTGGTTATTTAATATATTTGCACTGGATATATATAATATATGTGCACTGGTTATATATAATATATGTTCAATGCATATTTAATATATGTGCGCTGGATATTTATAATTTATGTGCACTGGATATATAATATATCTGCACTGGATATTTAATATGTGTGCTCTGGATATTTAATATAACTGCACTGAATATTTAATATATGTGCACTGGATATTTAATATGTGTGCACTGGATATATATAATATATGTGCACTGGATATATAATAAATGTGCAATGGATATTTAATATATATGCAGTGGATATATATAATATATGTGCACTAGATATTTAATATAACTGCACTGGATATTTAATATATGTGCACTGGATATTTAATATGTGTGCACTGGATATATATAATATATGTGCACTGGATATATAATAAATGTGCACTGGATATTTAATATATGTGCAGTGGATATATAATATATGTGCACTGGATATTTAATATATGTGCACTGGATATATAATATATGTGCACTGGATATTTAATATATGTGCACTGGATATATATTATATATGTGCACTGGATATTTAATAAATGTGCACTGGATACTTATAATTTATGTGCACTGGATATATAATATATGTGCACTGGAAATTTAATATATGTGCACTGGATATATATAACATATGTGCACTGGATATATAATATATGTACACTGGAATTATAATATATTTGCACTTGATATTTAATATATGTGCACTGTATATATACAATGTATGTGCACTGGATATTTAATATATGTGCAGTGGATATATATATAATATATGTGCCCTGGATATTTAATATATGTGCACTGGATATTTAATATATTTGCACTGGATATATATAATATAAGTGCACTGGTTATATAAAATATATGTGCAATGGATATATATATATAATATATGTGCACTAGATATTTAATATCTGTGCACTGGATATATATAATATATGTGCACTGGGTATATATAATATATGTGCACTGGATATATAATAAATGTGCACTGGATATTTAATATATGTGCACTGGATATATATAATTTATGTGCACTGGATATATAATATATGTGCACTGGAAATTTAATATATGTGCACTATATATATATAATATATGTGCACTGGATATTTAATATATGTGCACTGGACATATAATATATGTGCACTGGATAAATAATATATGTACACTTGATATTTAATACATGTGCACTAAATATATAATATATGTGCACTGGATATTTAATATATGTGCACTAATATATAATATATGTGCACTGGATATTTAATATATGTGCACTAATATATAATATATGTGCACTGGATATTTAATACATGTGCAGTAAATATTTAACAAATGTGCACTGGATATTTAATATATGTGCACTAAATATATAATATATGTGCACTGGATATTTAATATATGTGCACTAAATATATAATATATGTGCACTGGATATTTAATATGTGTGCACTGGATATTTATAATATATGTGCAATGGATATATAATATATGTGCAATGGATATTCAATATATGTGCACTTGATATATATAATATATGTGCACTGGATATATACAATATATGTGCACTGGATATATACAATATACTTGCTCTGAAAATATAATATATGTGCACTGGATAAATAATATATATGCAATGGATATTTAATATATGTGCCCGGGATATAAATATATATAATATATGTGCCCTGGATATATAATATATGTGCTCTGGATATTTAATATATCTGCACTGGATATGTAATACATGTGCACTGGATATTTAATATATTTGCACTGGATATATATAATATATGTGCACTGGTTATATATAATATATGTGCAATGCATATTTAATATATGTGCACTGGATATATATAATATATGTGCACTGGATATTTAATAAATGTGCACTGGATATTTATAATTTATGTGCACTGGATATATAATATATCTGCACTGGATATTTAATATGTGTGCTCTGGATATTTAATATAACTGCACTGGATATTTAATATATGTGCACTGGATATTAAATATGTGTGCACAGGATATATATAATATATGTGCACTGGATATTCAATAAATGTGTACTGGATATTTATAATTCATGTGCACTGGATATATAATATATCTGCACTGGATATTTAATATGTGTGCTCTGGATATTTAATATAACTGCACTGAATATTTAATATATGTGCACTGGATATTTAATATGTGTGCACTGGATATATATAATATATGTGCACTGGATATATAATAAATGTGCACTGGATTTTTAATATATGTGCAGTAGATATATATAATATATGTGCACTAGATATTTAATATAACTGCACTGGATATTTAATATATGTGCACTGGATATTTAATATGTGTTCACTGGATATATATAATATATGTGCACTGGATATATAATAAATGTGCACTGGATATTTAATATATGTGCAGTGGATATATATAATATATGTGCACTGGATATATAATATATGTGCACTGGATATTTAATATGTTTGCACTGGATATATATAATATAAGTGCACTGGTTATATAAAATATATGTGCAATGGATATTTAATATATGTGCAGTGGATATATATATATAATATATGTGCACTAGATCTTTAATAAATGTACGCTGGATATATTTAATTTATGTGCACTGGATATATAATATATGTGCACTGGAAATTTAATATATGTGCACTGGATATATATAATATATGTGCACTGGATATTTAATATATGTGCACTGGATATATAATATATGTGCACTGGATAAATAATATATGTGCACTTGATATTAAATACATGTGCACTAAATATATAATATATGTGCACTGGATATTTAATATATGTGCACTAAATATATAATATATGTGCACTGGATATTTAATATATGTGCACTGGATATATATTATATATGTGCACTGGATATTTAATATATGTGCACTGTATATATATAATATATGTGCACTGGATATTTAATATATGTGCACTGGATATATAAAATATATGTGCACTAGATATTTAATATATGTGCACTGGATATATATAATATATGTGCACAGGATATTTAATATATGTGCACTAGATATATATAATATATGTGCACTTGATATTTAATATATTTGTACTGGATATATATAATATATGTGCACTGGATATATATATTATATGTGCACTGGATATTTAATAAATGTGCACTGGATATTTATAATTTATGTGCACTGGATATATAATATATGTGCACTGGAAATTTAATATATGTGCACTGGATATATATAACATATGTGCACTGGATATATAATATATGTGCACTGGAAATATAATATATGTGCACTTGATATTTAATATATGTGCACTGGATATATATAATATATGTGCACTGGATTTATATATATAATATATGTGCACTGCAAATATAATATATGTGCACTTGATATTTAATATATGTGCACTGGATATTTAATATATGTGCATTGGATATATATAATATATGTGCACTTGATATTTAATATATGTGCACTGGATATATATAATATATGTGCACTAAATATATAATATATGTGCACTGGATATTTAATATATGTGCACTGGATATATAAAATATATGTGCACTGGATAAATAATATATGTGCACTGGATATTTAATATATGTGCACTGGATATATAATATATCTGCACTGGATATTTAATATATGTGCTCTGGATATTTAATATAACTGCAATGGATATTTTATATATGTGCACTGGATATTTAATATGTGTGCACTGGATATATATAATATATGTGCACTGGATATATAATAAATGTGCACTGGATATTTAATATATGTGCAGTGGATATATATAATATATGTGCACTGGATATTTAATATATGTGCACTGGATATTTAATATATTTGCACTGGATATATATAATATAAGTGCACTGGTTATATAAAATATATGTGCAATGGATATTTAATATATGTGCAGTGGATATATATATAATATATGTGCAATAGATATTTAATAAATGTGCACTGGATATATATAATTTATGTGCACTGGATATATAATATATGTGCACTGGAAATTTAATATATGTGCACTGGATATATATAATATATGTGCACTGGATATTTAATAAATGTGCACTGGATATTTATAATTTATGTGCACTGGATATATAATATATCTGCACTGGATATTTAATATGTGTGCTCTGGATATTTAATATAACTGCACTGGATATTTAATATATGTGCACTGGATATTAAATATGTGTGCACAGGATATATATAATATATGTGCACTGGATATTCAATAAATGTGTACTGGATATATAATATATCTGCACTGGATATTTAATATGTGTGCTCTGGATATTTAATATAACTGCACTGAATATTTAATATATGTGCACTGGATATTTAATATGTGTGCACTGGATATATATAATATATGTGCACTGGATATATAATAAATGTGCACTGGATTTTTAATATATGTGCAGTAGATATATATAATATATGTGCACTAGATATTTAATATAACTGCACTGGATATTTAATATATGTGCACTGGATATTTAATATGTGTTCACTGGATATATATAATATATGTGCACTGGATATATAATAAATGTGCACTGGATATTTAATATATGTGCAGTGGATATATATAATATATGTGCACTGGATATATAATATATGTGCACTGGATATTTAATATGTTTGCACTGGATATATATAATATAAGTGCACTGGTTATATAAAATATATGTGCAATGGATATTTAATATATGTGCAGTGGATATATAATATATGTGCACTAGATCTTTAATAAATGTACGCTGGATATATTTAATTTATGTGCACTGGATATATAATATATGTGCACTGGAAATTTAATATATGTGCACTGGATATATATAATATATGTGCACTGGATATTTAATATATGTGCACTGGATATATAATATATGTGCACTGGATAAATAATATATGTGCACTTGATATTTAATACATGTGCACTAAATATATAATATATGTTCTCTGGATATTTAATATATCTGCATTGGATATTTAATATATGTGCACTGGATATTTAATATGTGTGCACTGGAAATATATAATATATGTGCTCTGGATATTTAATATATGTGCACTGGATATATATAATATATGTGCACTGGTTATTTAATATATTTGCACTGGATATATATAATATATGTGCACTGGTTATATATAATATATGTTCAATGCATATTTAATATATGTGCGCTGGATATTTATAATTTATGTGCACTGGATATATAATATATCTGCACTGGATATTTAATATGTGTGCTCTGGATATTTAATATAACTGCACTGAATATTTAATATATGTGCACTGGATATTTAATATGTGTGCACTGGATATATATAATATATGTGCACTGGATATATAATAAATGTGCAATGGATATTTAATATATATGCAGTGGATATATATAATATATGTGCACTAGATATTTAATATAACTGCACTGGATATTTAATATATGTGCACTGGATATTTAATATGTGTGCACTGGATATATATAATATATGTGCACTGGATATATAATAAATGTGCACTGGATATTTAATATATGTGCAGTGGATATATAATATATGTGCACTGGATATTTAATATATGTGCACTGGATATATAATATATGTGCACTGGATATTTAATATATGTGCACTGGATATATATTATATATGTGCACTGGATATTTAATAAATGTGCACTGGATACTTATAATTTATGTGCACTGGATATATAATATATGTGCACTGGAAATTTAATATATGTGCACTGGATATATATAACATATGTGCACTGGATATATAATATATGTACACTGGAATTATAATATATTTGCACTTGATATTTAATATATGTGCACTGTATATATACAATGTATGTGCACTGGATATTTAATATATGTGCAGTGGATATATATATAATATATGTGCCCTGGATATTTAATATATGTGCACTGGATATTTAATATATTTGCACTGGATATATATAATATAAGTGCACTGGTTATATAAAATATATGTGCAATGGATATATATATATAATATATGTGCACTAGATATTTAATATCTGTGCACTGGATATATATAATATATGTGCACTGGGTATATATAATATATGTGCACTGGATATATAATAAATGTGCACTGGATATTTAATATATGTGCACTGGATATATATAATTTATGTGCACTGGATATATAATATATGTGCACTGGAAATTTAATATATGTGCACTATATATATATAATATATGTGCACTGGATATTTAATATATGTGCACTGGACATATAATATATGTGCACTGGATAAATAATATATGTACACTTGATATTTAATACATGTGCACTAAATATATAATATATGTGCACTGGATATTTAATATATGTGCACTAATATATAATATATGTGCACTGGATATTTAATATATGTGCACTAATATATAATATATGTGCACTGGATATTTAATACATGTGCAGTAAATATTTAACAAATGTGCACTGGATATTTAATATATGTGCACTAAATATATAATATATGTGCACTGGATATTTAATATATGTGCACTAAATATATAATATATGTGCACTGGATATTTAATATGTGTGCACTGGATATTTATAATATATGTGCAATGGATATATAATATATGTGCAATGGATATTCAATATATGTGCACTTGATATATATAATATATGTGCACTGGATATATACAATATATGTGCACTGGATATATACAATATACTTGCTCTGAAAATATAATATATGTGCACTGGATAAATAATATATATGCAATGGATATTTAATATATGTGCCCGGGATATAAATATATATAATATATGTGCCCTGGATATATAATATATGTGCTCTGGATATTTAATATATCTGCACTGGATATGTAATACATGTGCACTGGATATTTAATATATTTGCACTGGATATATATAATATATGTGCACTGGTTATATATAATATATGTGCAATGCATATTTAATATATGTGCACTGGATATATATAATATATGTGCACTGGATATTTAATAAATGTGCACTGGATATTTATAATTTATGTGCACTGGATATATAATATATCTGCACTGGATATTTAATATGTGTGCTCTGGATATTTAATATAACTGCACTGGATATTTAATATATGTGCACTGGATATTAAATATGTGTGCACAGGATATATATAATATATGTGCACTGGATATTCAATAAATGTGTACTGGATATTTATAATTCATGTGCACTGGATATATAATATATCTGCACTGGATATTTAATATGTGTGCTCTGGATATTTAATATAACTGCACTGAATATTTAATATATGTGCACTGGATATTTAATATGTGTGCACTGGATATATATAATATATGTGCACTGGATATATAATAAATGTGCACTGGATTTTTAATATATGTGCAGTAGATATATATAATATATGTGCACTAGATATTTAATATAACTGCACTGGATATTTAATATATGTGCACTGGATATTTAATATGTGTTCACTGGATATATATAATATATGTGCACTGGATATATAATAAATGTGCACTGGATATTTAATATATGTGCAGTGGATATATATAATATATGTGCACTGGATATATAATATATGTGCACTGGATATTTAATATGTTTGCACTGGATATATATAATATAAGTGCACTGGTTATATAAAATATATGTGCAATGGATATTTAATATATGTGCAGTGGATATATATATATAATATATGTGCACTAGATCTTTAATAAATGTACGCTGGATATATTTAATTTATGTGCACTGGATATATAATATATGTGCACTGGAAATTTAATATATGTGCACTGGATATATATAATATATGTGCACTGGATATTTAATATATGTGCACTGGATATATAATATATGTGCACTGGATAAATAATATATGTGCACTTGATATTAAATACATGTGCACTAAATATATAATATATGTGCACTGGATATTTAATATATGTGCACTAAATATATAATATATGTGCACTGGATATTTAATATATGTGCACTGGATATATATTATATATGTGCACTGGATATTTAATATATGTGCACTGTATATATATAATATATGTGCACTGGATATTTAATATATGTGCACTGGATATATAAAATATATGTGCACTAGATATTTAATATATGTGCACTGGATATATATAATATATGTGCACAGGATATTTAATATATGTGCACTAGATATATATAATATATGTGCACTTGATATTTAATATATTTGTACTGGATATATATAATATATGTGCACTGGATATATATATTATATGTGCACTGGATATTTAATAAATGTGCACTGGATATTTATAATTTATGTGCACTGGATATATAATATATGTGCACTGGAAATTTAATATATGTGCACTGGATATATATAACATATGTGCACTGGATATATAATATATGTGCACTGGAAATATAATATATGTGCACTTGATATTTAATATATGTGCACTGGATATATATAATATATGTGCACTGGATTTATATATATAATATATGTGCACTGCAAATATAATATATGTGCACTTGATATTTAATATATGTGCACTGGATATTTAATATATGTGCATTGGATATATATAATATATGTGCACTTGATATTTAATATATGTGCACTGGATATATATAATATATGTGCACTAAATATATAATATATGTGCACTGGATATTTAATATATGTGCACTGGATATATAAAATATATGTGCACTGGATAAATAATATATGTGCACTGGATATTTAATATATGTGCACTGGATATATAATATATCTGCACTGGATATTTAATATATGTGCTCTGGATATTTAATATAACTGCAATGGATATTTTATATATGTGCACTGGATATTTAATATGTGTGCACTGGATATATATAATATATGTGCACTGGATATATAATAAATGTGCACTGGATATTTAATATATGTGCAGTGGATATATATAATATATGTGCACTGGATATTTAATATATGTGCACTGGATATTTAATATATTTGCACTGGATATATATAATATAAGTGCACTGGTTATATAAAATATATGTGCAATGGATATTTAATATATGTGCAGTGGATATATATATAATATATGTGCAATAGATATTTAATAAATGTGCACTGGATATATATAATTTATGTGCACTGGATATATAATATATGTGCACTGGAAATTTAATATATGTGCACTGGATATATATAATATATGTGCACTGGATATTTAATATATGTGCACTGGATATATATAATATTTGTGCACTAAATATATAATATATGTGCACTGGATATATACAATCAATGTGCTCTGAAAATATAATATATGTGCACTGGATAAATAATATATGTGCACTGGATATATATAATATTTGTGCACTAAATATATAATATATGTGCACCGGATATATACAATCAATGTGCTCTGAAAATATAATATATGTGCATTGGATAAATAATATATGTGCACTGGATATTTAATATATGTGCCCTATATATATATATAATATATGTGCCCTGGATATATAATATATGTGCTCTGGATATTTAATATATCTGCATTGGATATTTAATATATGTGCACTGGATATTTAATATGTGTGCACTGGATATATATAATATATGTGCACTGGATATGTAATACATGTGCACTGGATATTTAATATATTTGCACTGGATATATATAATATATGTGCACTGGTTATATATAATATATGTGCAATGCATATTTAATATATGTGCACTGGATATATATAATATATGTGCACTGGATATTTAATAAATGTGCACTGGATATTTATAATTTATGTGCACTGGATATATAATATATCTGCACTGGATATTTAATATGTGTGCTCTGGATATTTAATATAACTGCACTGGATATTTAATATATGTGCACTGGATATTAAATATGTGTGCACAGGATATATATAATATATGTGCACTGGATATTCAATAAATGTGTACTGGATATATAATATATCTGCACTGGATATTTAATATGTGTGCTCTGGATATTTAATATAACTGCACTGAATATTTAATATATGTGCACTGGATATTTAATATGTGTGCACTGGATATATATAATATATGTGCACTGGATATATAATAAATGTGCACTGGATTTTTAATATATGTGCAGTAGATATATATAATATATGTGCACTAGATATTTAATATAACTGCACTGGATATTTAATATATGTGCACTGGATATTTAATATGTGTTCACTGGATATATATAATATATGTGCACTGGATATATAATAAATGTGCACTGGATATTTAATATATGTGCAGTGGATATATATAATATATGTGCACTGGATATATAATATATGTGCACTGGATATTTAATATGTTTGCACTGGATATATATAATATAAGTGCACTGGTTATATAAAATATATGTGCAATGGATATTTAATATATGTGCAGTGGATATATAATATATGTGCACTAGATCTTTAATAAATGTACGCTGGATATATTTAATTTATGTGCACTGGATATATAATATATGTGCACTGGAAATTTAATATATGTGCACTGGATATATATAATATATGTGCACTGGATATTTAATATATGTGCACTGGATATATAATATATGTGCACTGGATAAATAATATATGTGCACTTGATATTTAATACATGTGCACTAAATATATAATATATGTTCTCTGGATATTTAATATATCTGCATTGGATATTTAATATATGTGCACTGGATATTTAATATGTGTGCACTGGAAATATATAATATATGTGCTCTGGATATTTAATATATGTGCACTGGATATATATTATATATGTGCACTGGTTATTTAATATATTTACACTGGATATATATAATATATGTGCACTGGTTATATATAATATATGTTCAATGCATATTTAATATATGTGCGCTGGATATTTATAATTTATGTGCACTGGATATATAATATATCTGCACTGGATATTTAATATGTGTGCTCTGGATATTTAATATAACTGCACTGAATATTTAATATATGTGCACTGGATATTTAATATGTGTGCACTGGATATATATAATATATGTGCACTGGATATATAATAAATGTGCAATGGATATTTAATATATATGCAGTGGATATATATAATATATGTGCACTAGATATTTAATATAACTGCACTGGATATTTAATATATGTGCACTGGATATTTAATATGTGTGCACTGGATATATATAATATATGTGCACTGGATATATAATAAATGTGCACTGGATATTTAATATATGTGCAGTGGATATATAATATATGTGCACTGGATATTTAATATATGTGCACTGGATATATAATATATGTGCACTGGATATTTAATATATGTGCACTGGATATATATTATATATGTGCACTGGATATTTAATAAATGTGCACTGGATACTTATAATTTATGTGCACTGGATATATAATATATGTGCACTGGAAATTTAATATATGTGCACTGGATATATATAACATATGTGCACTGGATATATAATATATGTGCACTGGAATTATAATATATTTGCACTTGATATTTAATATATGTGCACTGTATATATACAATGTATGTGCACTGGATATTTAATATATGTGCAGTGGATATATATATAATATATGTGCCCTGGATATTTAATATATGTGCACTGGATATTTAATATATTTGCACTGGATATATATAATATAAGTGCACTGGTTATATAAAATATATGTGCAATGGATATATATATAATATATGTGCACTAGATATTTAATATCTGTGCACTGGATATATATAATATATGTGCACTGGGTATATATAATATATGTGCACTGGATATATAATAAATGTGCACTGGATATTTAATATATGTGCACTGGATATATATAATTTATGTGCACTGGATATATAATATATGTGCACTGGAAATTTAATATATGTGCACTATATATATATAATATATGTGCACTGGATATTTAATATATGTGCACTGGACATATAATATATGTGCACTGGATAAATAATATATGTACACTTGATATTTAATACATGTGCACTAAATATATAATATATGTGCACTGGATATTTAATATATGTGCACTAATATATAATATATGTGCACTGGATATTTAATATATGTGCACTAATATATAATATATGTGCACTGGATATTTAATACATGTGCAGTAAATATTTAACAAATGTGCACTGGATATTTAATATATGTGCACTAAATATATAATATATGTGCACTGAATATTTAATATATGTGCACTAAATATATAATATATGTGCACTGGATATTTAATATGTGTGCACTGGATATTTATAATATATGTGCAATGGATATATAATATATGTGCAATGGATATTCAATATATGTGCACTTGATATATATAATATATGTGCACTGGATATATACAATATATGTGCACTGGATATATACAATATACTTGCTCTGAAAATATAATATATGTGCACTGGATAAATAATATATATGCAATGGATATTTAATATATGTGCCCGGGATATAAATATATATAATATATGTGCCCTGGATATATAATATATGTGCTCTGGATATTTAATATATCTGCACTGGATATGTAATACATGTGCACTGGATATTTAATATATTTGCACTGGATATATATAATATATGTGCACTGGTTATATATAATATATGTGCAATGCATATTTAATATATGTGCACTGGATATATATAATATATGTGCACTGGATATTTAATAAATGTGCACTGGATATTTATAATTTATGTGCACTGGATATATAATATATCTGCACTGGATATTTAATATGTGTGCTCTGGATATTTAATATAACTGCACTGGATATTTAATATATGTGCACTGGATATTAAATATGTGTGCACAGGATATATATAATATATGTGCACTGGATATTCAATAAATGTGTACTGGATATTTATAATTCATGTGCACTGGATATATAATATATCTGCACTGGATATTTAATATGTGTGCTCTGGATATTTAATATAACTGCACTGAATATTTAATATATGTGCACTGGATATTTAATATGTGTGCACTGGATATATATAATATATGTGCACTGGATATATAATAAATGTGCACTGGATTTTTAATATATGTGCAGTAGATATATATAATATATGTGCACTAGATATTTAATATAACTGCACTGGATATTTAATATATGTGCACTGGATATTTAATATGTGTTCACTGGATATATATAATATATGTGCACTGGATATATAATAAATGTGCACTGGATATTTAATATATGTGCAGTGGATATATATAATATATGTGCACTGGATATATAATATATGTGCACTGGATATTTAATATGTTTGCACTGGATATATATAATATAAGTGCACTGGTTATATAAAATATATGTGCAATGGATATTTAATATATGTGCAGTGGATATATATATATAATATATGTGCACTAGATCTTTAATAAATGTACGCTGGATATATTTAATTTATGTGCACTGGATATATAATATATGTGCACTGGAAATTTAATATATGTGCACTGGATATATATAATATATGTGCACTGGATATTTAATATATGTGCACTGGATATATAATATATGTGCACTGGATAAATAATATATGTGCACTTGATATTAAATACATGTGCACTAAATATATAATATATGTGCACTGGATATTTAATATATGTGCACTAAATATATAATATATGTGCACTGGATATTTAATATATGTGCACTGGATATATATTATATATGTGCACTGGATATTTAATATATGTGCACTGTATATATATAATATATGTGCACTGGATATTTAATATATGTGCACTGGATATATAAAATATATGTGCACTAGATATTTAATATATGTGCACTGGATATATATAATATATGTGCACAGGATATTTAATATATGTGCACTAGATATATATAATATATGTGCACTTGATATTTAATATATTTGTACTGGATATATATAATATATGTGCACTGGATATATATATTATATGTGCACTGGATATTTAATAAATGTGCACTGGATATTTATAATTTATGTGCACTGGATATATAATATATGTGCACTGGAAATTTAATATATGTGCACTGGATATATATAACATATGTGCACTGGATATATAATATATGTGCACTGGAAATATAATATATGTGTGTCACGGGATGGTTAGAGTCTATACTATAGGCAATGTGTAATATATATTTCATGTGGAATGTATTCTCTAACCTGTTATATACATCAATGTGTAGTTGGCTGATTCGGGTCTAGTGTGTTAGCACATTGTATGCAAATACCTCTAACTAGTGAGGACCAGTGAGGACAATGGGTGGAGATAATCTGATCAGTGTCTCCAAGAAGATGTTGGATGGTGCATTGTCCATAGTAGACAGGGAGTCTGCTCTCCTTGGTATAGGTGAGGGGGGAAGGATCTGTGACTCAGCCCTTCCCACCCACAGATATAGGTGTAACAGTTTTAGTATATAGTTGTAGCTGGAGTTAGTATGAGTTAGCCGGCCTGTGCACAGCTCTGCAGAGAGCCAGGATATAGTTACAGGACCAAGGAACCAAAGTTATCATTGGATTGTGACTTCTGTGGACTTATTGTTATTACGGTTGATGTGACCGCCACCGGCTACTAACTTTGTGGATTACAATAAATTGCTGTTGTCTCCCGACCTCTTGCGTCCGTGTTGATTCAAAAGACCATCCGGAGGAAGACGTATACCTTTGCTCCGTGACAACTGGTGGCAGCGGTGGGATCAACAGCGGACAGCGAGATGGACTACAGCAGCTCAGCGATTAATGGAGCCACAACCTCAGAATACAGGAACTGGACTATGGCAAGTCTACAAGTAAGGGCCCGGGAACTAAACCTGAGTTACCAGGGAAGAACGAAAGATCAACTGATCGAGACACTGGAGGAGATGACCCTGCAAAGCGACCATGAGGAGGGCTGCCCCCAGGAGACAGTAGAGATACAGGAGTGGCAGGTACAGACCCAAAAGAGCAGATGGGTTGTTTTGTATGAGGAGGAATTGGCAGTGCTGGGGCTAGGAGCAACTGCAGAGCAAAGGAGTAGAGCATTACAGAGGGCTCAGGAAACGGAGAAGGAGGAACAGAGAATGGCGCATGAAAAGGAAAGAATGGCGCATGAAAGGCGAATGGCTGAGATAACTACGAGGAATTATAATCAAACGCCGACCCCCAGCCCAACAGTGAGAGAACCACCATATGTCTCCCATAAACACTTCAAGACCTTTGATGAAGCGGCTGGGGATGTTGATGGATATTTTCAGGACTTCGAACACCAGTGCCACCTGATGGAAGTCCCAGAGAAGGATTGGGTCCGGTATCTGGTGGGGCACCTACGAGATGGGGCTGCGGAAGCTCTCAGAGCTATGGACCCTAGTGATCAGCAGGACTATGAGGCCATTAAAAGAGCGGTGCAGAAGTATTATGCAGTCACTCCAGAGACCTACCGAGTTCAGTTCCGCTCTTTGTCTTACAATGGGGGAAGCTCCTTCCACATGTTCGCCCACAAGTTGAAGCAAGCATGCAAGCGCTGGCTAGAAGGAGAGGAGGCTGTCACAGTCGATAAGATCCTCCAAGTCATACTTAAGGAACAGTTCTTTTCCCAGTGCCCCGCTGAGATCCGTGAGTGGGTGCTGGAACGGAACCCAGCCACAGTTGAGCAAGCTGCTTCTCTTGCAGATGAGGGCCTGACCATCAAGCCGCAGTGGAAGAGGTTGTTTGCAGAGGAGCGGAAAACTACCACAGTCCGCCAGACACCCTTCAGCCAGCCACCCACCTTTCGTGCCCGGCCTCAGGATTACAATTCCCCCTCTACCCCTGCCCCAGCCCATCGGCCTCCAGCTATGAACAACCCTGTCCCTAGACAACGACCCACTGGAAGAATGCTAGAGCGCAGATGTTTTGGGTGCGGGCGGCCTGGACATTTGCAAGCTAGTTGCCCTGCTAACATGGGGGCACGGGCCACCGTGGCATCCCGGCCTATTCACTACCTGGGAACCACCCCTAGGACAGAAAGTTTGGCCCCATTTCCAGATGACTCCATGAATGACCCATCTGTTCCACCTCCAGGGGTCTATGGGATTCAGCCTTCCGCCACACATCCCGCAAACCTTCAGAGGAAGCACTTGCAGGAGGTCCTACTGGATGGCCGAACAGTTGTTGGATTCCGGGACTCGGGAGCTTTCCTAACGGTAGCGGACCCCCGAGTTGTGCGACCCGAGGCCCTAGAGGAGGGCCCTGGCATTTCTATCAAGTTGGCAGGGGGTACTCAAAGACGTATTCCTAAAGCTACCGTGGAACTCGACTATGGTTATGGACCAAAACGATGCACAATTGGTGTGATGAGCGGGCTGCCGGCCGATGTTCTGTTAGGCAACGATGTTGGAAATCTACAGTGCCACTTTGTGGGAGCAGTGACCCGAAGCCAAGCTCAGAGAGACGCCAACATGGATCGACCGGATTTTCTGCCAGATGCCAGCCCTTCAAACCTACAACTTTACCATTCAGTACCGCCGAGGGAACCAACACCAGAACGCAGATGGGTTATCCCGGCAGGAGGACATATGAGCTATAGAGACTGATGTGCATTCCCCAATTTACCTGTGTAGGCCAATTGTGTCATGCACATGTTTTGACAGGGGGAGGGGTTGTCACGGGATGGTTAGAGTCTATACTATAGGCAATGTGTAATATATATTTCATGTGGAATGTATTCTCTAACCTGTTATATACATCAATGTGTAGTTGGCTGATTCGGGTCTAGTGTGTTAGCACATTGTATGCAAATACCTCTAACTAGTGAGGACCAGTGAGGACAATGGGTGGAGATAATCTGATCAGTGTCTCCAAGAAGATGTTGGATGGTGCATTGTCCATAGTAGACAGGGAGTCTGCTCTCCTTGGTATAGGTGAGGGGGGAAGGATCTGTGACTCAGCCCTTCCCACCCACAGATATAGGTGTAACAGTTTTAGTATATAGTTGTAGCTGGAGTTAGTATGAGTTAGCCGGCCTGTGCACAGCTCTGCAGAGAGCCAGGATATAGTTACAGGACCAAGGAACCAAAGTTATCATTGGATTGTGACTTCTGTGGACTTATTGTTATTACGGTTGATGTGACCGCCACCGGCTACTAACTTTGTGGATTACAATAAATTGCTGTTGTCTCCCGACCTCTTGCGTCCGTGTTGATTCAAAAGACCATCCGGAGGAAGACGTATACCTTTGCTCCGTGACAATGTGCACTTGATATTTAATATATGTGCACTGGATATATATAATATATGTGCACTGGATTTATATATATAATATATGTGCACTGCAAATATAATATATGTGCACTTGATATTTAATATATGTGCACTGGATATTTAATATATGTGCATTGGATATATATAATATATGTGCACTTGATATTTAATATATGTGCACTGGATATATATAATATATGTGCACTAAATATATAATATATGTGCACTGGATATTTAATATATGTGCACTGGATATATAAAATATATGTGCACTGGATAAATAATATATGTGCACTGGATATTTAATATATGTGCACTGGATATATAATATATCTGCACTGGATATTTAATATATGTGCTCTGGATATTTAATATAACTGCAATGGATATTTTATATATGTGCACTGGATATTTAATATGTGTGCACTGGATATATATAATATATGTGCACTGGATATATAATAAATGTGCACTGGATATTTAATATATGTGCAGTGGATATATATAATATATGTGCACTGGATATTTAATATATGTGCACTGGATATTTAATATATTTGCACTGGATATATATAATATAAGTGCACTGGTTATATAAAATATATGTGCAATGGATATTTAATATATGTGCAGTGGATATATATATAATATATGTGCAATAGATATTTAATAAATGTGCACTGGATATATATAATTTATGTGCACTGGATATATAATATATGTGCACTGGAAATTTAATATATGTGCACTGGATATATATAATATATGTGCACTGGATATTTAATATATGTGCACTGGATATATATAATATTTGTGCACTAAATATATAATATATGTGCACTGGATATATACAATCAATGTGCTCTGAAAATATAATATATGTGCACTGGATAAATAATATATGTGCACTGGATATATATAATATTTGTGCACTAAATATATAATATATGTGCACCGGATATATACAATCAATGTGCTCTGAAAATATAATATATGTGCATTGGATAAATAATATATGTGCACTGGATATTTAATATATGTGCCCTATATATATATATAATATATGTGCCCTGGATATATAATATATGTGCTCTGGATATTTAATATATCTGCATTGGATATTTAATATATGTGCACTGGATATTTAATATTTGTGCACTGGATATATATAATATATGTGCACTGGATATTTAATATATGTGCACTGGATATATATAATACATGTGCACAGGATATTTAATATATGTGCACTAGATATATATAATATAAGTGCACTGGATATTTAATATATTTGCACTGGATATATATAATATATGTGCACTGGTTATATATAATATAAGTGCAATGCATATTTAATATATGTGCACTGGATATATATAATATATGTGCACTGGATATTTAATAAATGTGCACTGGATATTTATAATTTATGTGCACTGGATATATAATATATCTGCACTGGATATTTAATATATGTCCTCTGGATATTTAATATAACTGCACTGGATATTTAATATATGTGCACTGGATATTTAATATGTGTGCACTGGATATATATAATATATGTGCACTGGATATATAATAAATGTGCACTGGATATTTAATATATGTGCAGTGGATATATATAATATATGAGCACTGGATATTTAATATAACTGCACTGGATATTTAATATGTGTGCACTGGATATTTAATATGTGTGCACTGGATATATATAATATATGTGCACTGGATATATAATAAATGTGCACTGGATATTTAATATATGTGCAGTGGATACATATAATATATGTGCACTGGATATATAATAAATGTGCACTGGATATTTAATATATGTGCAGTGGATATATATAATATATGTGCACTGGATATATAATAAATGTGCACTGGATATTTAATATATGTGCAGTGGATATATATAATATATGTGCACTGGATATTCAATATATGTGCACTGGATATTTAATAAATGTGCACTGGATATTTATAATTTATGTGCACTGGATATATAATATATGTGCACTGGAAATTTAATATATGTGCACTGGATATATATAACATATGTGCACTGGATATATAATATATGTGCACTGGAAATATAATATATGTGCACTTGATATTTAATATATGTGCACTGTATATATATAATGTATGTGCACTGGATATATAATATATGTGCACTGGATATATAAAATATATGTGCACTGTATATTTAATATATGTGCACTGGATATATATGATATATGTGCACTGGATTTATATATATAATATATGTGCACTGGAAATATAATATATGTGCACTTGATATTTAATATATGTGCACTGGATATTTAATATATGTGCACTGGAAATTTAATATATGTGCACTGGATATATATAACATATGTGCACTGGATATATAATATATGTGAACTGGAAATATAATATATGTGCACTTGATATTTAATATATGTGCACTGTATATATATAATGTATGTGCACTGGATATATAATATATGTGCACTGGATATATAAAATATATGTGCACTGGATATTTAATATATGTGCACTGGATATATATAATATATGTGCACTGGATTTATATATATAATATATGTGCACTGGAAATATAATATATGTGCACTTGATATTTAATATATGTGCACTGGATATTTAATATATGTGCACTGGATATATATAATATATGTGCAATGGATATTTAATATATGTGCACTGGATATATATAATATATGTGCACTAAATTTATAATATGTGTGCACTTGATATTTAATATATGTGCACTGTATATACATAATGTATGTGCACTGGATATATAAAATATATGTGCACTGGATATTTAATATATGTGCACTGGATATATATATTATATGTGCACTGGAAATATAATATATGTGCACTTGATATTTATTATATGTGCACTGGATATTTAATATATGTGCACTGGATATATATAATATATGTGCAATGGATATTTAATATGTGTGCACTGGATATATAAAATATATGTGCACTGGATATATAAAATATATGTGCACTGGATAAATAATATATGTGCAATGGATATTTAATATATGTGCACTGGATATTTAATATAACTGCAATGGATATTTAATATATGTGCACTGTATATTTAATATGTGTGCACTGGATATATATATAATATGTGCAATGGATATTTAATATATGTGCACTGGATATATAAAATATATGTGCACTGGATATATAAAATATATGTGCACTGGATATTTAATATATGTGCACTGGATATTTAATATATGTGCACTGGATATATATAATATATGTGCTCTGGATATATAATAATGTGCACTGGATATTTAATATATGTGCAGTGGATATATATAATATATGTGCACTGGATATTTAATATATGTGCACTGGATATTTAATATATGTGCACTGGATATATATAATATATATGCACTGGATATTTAATAAATGTGCACTGGATATTTATAATTTATGTGCACTGGATATATAATATATCTGCACTAGATATTTAATATATGTGCTCTGGATATTTAATATAACTGCACTGGATATTTAATATATGTGCACTGGATATTTAATATGTGTGCACTGGATATATATAATATATGTGCACTGGATATATAATAAATGTGCACTGGACATTTAATATATGTGCAGTGGATATATATAATATATGTGCACTGGATATTTAATATAACTGCACTGGATATTTAATATATGTGCACTGGATATTTAATATGTGTGCACTGGATATATATAATATATGTGCACTGGATATATAATAAATGTGCACTGGATATTTAATATATGTGCAGTGGATATATATAATATATGTGCACTGGATATTCAATATATGTGCACTGGATATGTAATAAATGTGCACTGGATATTTATAATTTATGTGCACTGGATATATAATATATGTGCACTGGAAATTTAATATATGTGCACTGGATATATATAACATATGTGCACTGGATATATAATATATGTGCACTGGAAATATAATATATGTGCACTTGATATTTAATATATGTGCACTGTATATATATAATATATGTGCACTGGAAATATAATATATGTGCACTTGATATTTAATATATGTGCACTGGATATTTAATATATGTGCACTGGATATAAATAATATATGTGCAATGGATATTTAATATATGTGCACTGGATATATATAATATATGTGCACTGGATATATACAATATATGTGCACTGGATATATACAATATATGTTCTCTTAAAACATAATATATGTGCACTGGATAAATAATATATGTGCACTGGATATTTAATATATGTGCCCTGGATATATATAAAAAATATGTGCCCTGGATATATAATATATGTTCTCTGGATATTTAATATGTCTGCATTGGATATTTAATATATGTGCACTGGATATTTAATATGTGTGCACTGGATATATATAATATATGTGCACTGGATATTTAATATATGTGCACTGGATATATATAATATATGTGCACTGGTTATTTAATATATTTGCACTGGATATATATAATATATGTGCACTGGTTATATATAATATATGTGCAATGCATATTTAATATATGTGCACTGGATATATATAATATATGTGCACTGGATATTTAATAAATGTGCACTGGATATTTATAATTTATGTGCACTGGATATATAATATATCTGCACTGGATATTTAATATGTGTGCTCTGGATATTTAATATAACTGCACTGAATATTTAATATATGTGCACTGGATATTTAATATGTGTGCACTGGATATATATAATATATGTGCACTGGATATATAATAAATGTGCAATGGATATTTAATATATGTGCAGTGGATATATATAATATATGTGCACTAGATATTTAATATAACTGCACTGGATATTTAATATATGTGCACTGGATATTTAATATGTGTGCACTGGATATATATATAATATATGTGCACTGGATATATAATAAATGTGCACTGGATATTTAATATATGTGCAGTGGATATATATAATTTATGTGCACTGGATATATAATATATCTGCACTGGATATTTAATATATGTGCTCTGGATATTTAATATATCTGCATTGGATATTTAATATATGTGCACTGGATATTTAATATGTGTGCACTGGATATATATAATATATGTGCACTGGATATGTAATACATGTGCACTGGATAGTTAATATATTTGCACTGGATATATATAATATATGTGCACTGGTTATATATAATATATGTGCAATGCATATTTAATATATGTGCACTGGATATATATAATATATGTGCACTGGATATTTAATAAATGTGCACTGGATATTTATAATTTATGTGCACTGGATATATAATATATCTGCACTGGATATTTAATATGTGTGCTCTGGATATTTAATATAACTGCACTGGATATTTAATATATGTGCACTGGATATTAAATATGTGTGCACAGGATATATATAATATATGTGCACTGGATATTCAATAAATGTGTACTGGATATTTATAATTCATGTGCACTGGATATATAATATATCTGCACTGGATATTTAATATGTGTGCTCTGGATATTTAATATAACTGCACTGAATATTTAATATATGTGCACTGGATATTTAATATGTGTGCACTGGATATATATAATATATGTGCACTGGATATATAATAAATGTGCACTGGATTTTTAATATATGTGCAGTAGATATATATAATATATGTGCACTAGATATTTAATATAACTGCACTGGATATTTAATATATGTGCACTGGATATTTAATATGTGTTCACTGGATATATATAATATATGTGCACTGGATATATAATAAATGTGCACTGGATATTTAATATATGTGCAGTGGATATATATAATATATGTGCACTGGATATATAATATATGTGCACTGGATATTTAATATGTTTGCACTGGATATATATAATATAAGTGCACTGGTTATATAAAATATATGTGCAATGGATATTTAATATATGTGCAGTGGATATATATATATAATATATGTGCACTAGATCTTTAATAAATGTACGCTGGATATATTTAATTTATGTGCACTGGATATATAATATATGTGCACTGGAAATTTAATATATGTGCACTGGATATATATAATATATGTGCACTGGATATTTAATATATGTGCACTGGATATATAATATATGTGCACTGGATAAATAATATATGTGCACTTGATATTTAATACATGTGCACTAAATATATAATATATGTGCACTGGATATTTAATATATGTGCACTAAATATATAATATATGTGCACTGGATATTTAATATATGTGCACTGGATATATATTATATATGTGCACTGGATATTTATAATATATGTGCACTGGATATATAATAAATGTGCACTGGATATTTAATATATGTGCACTGTATATATATAATATATGTGCACTGGATATTTAATATATGTGCACTGGATATATAAAATATATGTGCACTAGATATTTAATATATGTGCACTGGATATATAATATATGTGCACTGGATATTTAATATGTTTGCACTGGATATATATAATATAAGTGCACTGGTTATATAAAATATATGTGCAATGGATATTTAATATATGTGCAGTGGATATATATATATAATATATGTGCACTAGATCTTTAATAAATGTACGCTGGATATATTTAATTTATGTGCACTGGATATATAATATATGTGCACTGGAAATTTAATATATGTGCACTGGATATATATAATATATGTGCACTGGATATTTAATATATGTGCACTGGATATATAATATATGTGCACTGGATAAATAATATATGTGCACTTGATATTTAATACATGTGCACTAAATATATAATATATGTGCACTGGATATTTAATATATGTGCACTAAATATATAATATATGTGCACTGGATATTTAATATATGTGCACTGGATATATATTATATATGTGCACTGGATATTTATAATATATGTGCACTGGATATATAATAAATGTGCACTGGATATTTAATATATGTGCACTGTATATATATAATATATGTGCACTGGATATTTAATATATGTGCACTGGATATATAAAATATATGTGCACTAGATATTTAATATATGTGCACTGGATATATATAATATATGTGCACAGGATATTTAATATATGTGCACTAGATATATATAATATATGTGCACTTGATATTTAATATATTTGTACTGGATATATATAATATATGTGCACTGGATATATATATTATATGTGCACTGGATATTTAATAAATGTGCACTGGATATTTATAATTTATGTGCACTGGATATATAATATATGTGCACTGGAAATTTAATATATGTGCACTGGATATATATAACATATGTGCACTGGATATATAATATATGTGCACTGGAAATATAATATATGTGCACTTGATATTTAATATATGTGCACTGTATATATATAATGTATGTGCACTGGATATATAATATATGAGCACTGGATATATAAAATATATGTGCACTGGATATTTAATATATGTGCACTGGATATATATAATATATGTGCACTGGATTTATATATATAATATATGTGCACTGCAAATATAATATATGTGCACTTGATATTTAATATATGTGCACTGGATATTTAATATATGTGCATTGGATATATATAATATATGTGCACTTGATATTTAATATATGTGCACTGGATATATATAATATATGTGCACTAAATATATAATATATGTGCACTGGATATTTAATATATGTGCACTGGATATATAAAATATATGTGCACTGGATAAATAATATATGTGCACTGGATATTTAATATATGTGCACTGGATATATAATATATCTGCACTGGATATTTAATATATGTGCTCTGGATATTTAATATAACTGCAATGGATATTTTATATATGTGCACTGGATATTTAATATGTGTGCACTGGATATATATAATATATGTGCACTGGATATATAATAAATGTGCACTGGATATTTAATATATGTGCAGTGGATATATATAATATATGTGCACTGGATATTTAATATATGTGCACTGGATATTTAATATATTTGCACTGGATATATATAATATAAGTGCACTGGTTATATAAAATATATGTGCAATGGATATTTAATAGAGATGAGCGAACAGTGTTCTATCGAACTCATGTTCGATCGGATATTAGGCTGTTCGGCATGTTCGAATCGAATCGAACACCGCGTGGTAAAGTGCGCCATTACTCGATTCCCCTCCCACCTTCCCTGGCGCCTTTTTTGCTCCAATAACAGCGCAGGGTAGGTGGGACAGGAACTACGACACCGGTGACGTTGAAAAAAGTAGGCAAAACCCATTGGCTGCCGAAAACATGTGACCTCTAATTTAAAAGAACAGCGCCGCCCAGCTTCGCGTCATTCTGAGCTTGCAATTCACCGAGGACGGAGGTTTCCGTCCAGCTAGCTAGGGCTTAGATTCTGGGTAGGCAGGGACAGGCTAGGATAGGAAGGAGAAGACAACCAACAGCTCTTATAAGAGCTAAATTCCAGGGAGAAGCTTGTCAGTGTAACGTGGCACTGACGGGCTCAATCGCCGCAACCCAGCTTTCCCAGGATCCTGAATGGAATACACTGTCAGTGTATTCCCGTATACCCGATATATACCCCCGATACCCGTTCCAACGGTGTGCCCCCCCACCTTCACCCCAGAAATACCCTGCAAGTCCCCTAGCAATAGAATTGGGGCTATATACACCCACTATTTTTGCTACTGCCATATAGTGCCATTGTCTCACTGGGAATTCAAAGAATATATTGGGCTTACATATAACTTCAATTCCAGGGAGAAGCTTGTCAGTGTAACGTGGCACTGACGGGCTCAATCGCCGCAACCCAGCTTTCCCAGGATCCTGAATGGAACACACTGACAGTGTATTCCCGTATACCCCATATATACACCCCAAATCCCCGTTCCAACGGTGTGCCCCCCCACCTTCACCTCAGAAATACCCTGCAAGTCCCCTAGCAATAGAATTGGGGCTATATACACCCACAATTTTTGCTACTGGTATACAGTGCCATTGTCTCACTGGGAATTCAAAGAATATATGGGGGTTATGTGCACCCACAATTTTTAATACTGCTATACAGTGCCATTGTCTGACTGGGAATTCAAAGAATATATGGGGGTTATGTGCACCCACAATTTTTAATACTGGTATATAGTGCCATTGTCTGACTGGGAATTCAAAGAATATATGGGGGTTACGTGCACCCACAATTTTTAATACTGGTATACAGTGCCATTGTCTGACTGGGAATTCAAAGAATATATGGGGGTTACGTGCACCCACAATTTTTAATACTGCTATACAGTTCCTTTGTCTCACTGGGAATTCAAAGAATATATGGGGGTTATGTGCACCCACAATTTTTAATACTGGTATACAGTGCCATTGTCTGACTGGGAATTCAAAGAATATATGGGGGTTACGTGCACCCACAATTTTTAATACTGCTATACAGTTCCTTTGTCTCACTGGGAATTCAAAGAATATATGGGGGTTATGTGCACCCACAATTTTTAATACTGCTATACAGTTCCTTTGTCTCACTGGGAATTCAAAGAATATATGGGGGTTATGTGCACCCACAATTTTTAATACTGGTATACAGTGCCATTGTCTGACTGGGAATTCAAAGAATATATGGGGGTTATGTGCACCCACAATTTTTAATACTGGTATACAGTGCCATTGTCTGACTGGGAATTCAAAGAATATATGGGGGTTATGTGCACCCACAATTTTTACTACTGGTATACAGTGCCATTGTCTGACTGGGAATTCAAAGAATATATGGGGGTTACGTGCACCCACAATTTTTAATACTGGTATACAGTGCCATTGTCTGACTGGGAATTCAAAGAATATATGGGGGTTACGTGCACCCACAATTTTTACTACTGGTATACAGTGCCATTGTCTGACTGGGAATTCAAAGAATATATGGGGGTTACGTGCACCCACAATTTTTAATACTGGTATACAGTGCCATTGTCTGACTGGGAATTCAAAGAATATATGGGGGTTATGTGCACCCACAATTTTTAATACTGGTATATAGTGCCATTGTCTGACTGGGAATTCAAAGAATATATGGGGGTTACGTGCACCCACAATTTTTAATACTGGTATACAGTGCCATTGTCTGACTGGGAATTCAAAGAATATATGGGGGTTACGTGCACCCACAATTTTTAATACTGCTATACAGTTCCTTTGTCTCACTGGGAATTCAAAGAATATATGGGGGTTATGTGCACCCACAATTTTTAATACTGGTATACAGTGCCATTGTCTGACTGGGAATTCAAAGAATATATGGGGGTTACGTGCACCCACAATTTTTAATACTGCTATACAGTTCCTTTGTCTCACTGGGAATTCAAAGAATATATGGGGGTTATGTGCACCCACAATTTTTAATACTGCTATACAGTTCCTTTGTCTCACTGGGAATTCAAAGAATATATGGGGGTTATGTGCACCCACAATTTTTAATACTGGTATACAGTGCCATTGTCTGACTGGGAATTCAAAGAATATATGGGGGTTATGTGCACCCACAATTTTTAATACTGGTATACAGTGCCATTGTCTGACTGGGAATTCAAAGAATATATGGGGGTTATGTGCACCCACAATTTTTACTACTGGTATACAGTGCCATTGTCTGACTGGGAATTCAAAGAATATATGGGGGTTACGTGCACCCACAATTTTTAATACTGGTATACAGTGCCATTGTCTGACTGGGAATTCAAAGAATATATGGGGGTTATGTGCACCCACAATTTTTACTACTGGTATACAGTGCCATTGTCTGACTGGGAATTCAAAGAATATATGGGGGTTACGTGCACCCACAATTTTTAATACTGCTATACAGTGCCATTGTCTGACTGGGAATTCAAAGAATATATGGGGGTTATGTGCACCCACAATTTTTACTACTGGTATACAGTGCCATTGTCTGACTGGGAATTCAAAGAATATATGGGGGTTACGTGCACCCACAATTTTTAATACTGGTATACAGTGCCATTGTCTGACTGGGAATTCAAAGAATATATGGGGGTTATGTGCACCCACAATTTTTACTACTGGTATACAGTGCCATTGTCTGACTGGGAATTCAAAGAATATATGGGGGTTACGTGCACCCACAATTTTTAATACTGCTATACAGTGCCATTGTCTGACTGGGAATTCAAAGAATATATGGGGGTTACGTGCACCCACAATTTTTAATACTGCTATACAGTTCCTTTGTCTCACTGGGAATTCAAAGAATATATGGGGGTTATGTGCACCCACAATTTTTAATACTGGTATACAGTGCCATTGTCTGACTGGGAATTCAAAGAATATATGGGGGTTATGTGCACCCACAATTTTTAATACTGGTATACAGTGCCATTGTCTGACTGGGAATTCAAAGAATATATGGGGGTTATGTGCACCCACAATTTTTACTACTGGTATACAGTGCCATTGTCTGACTGGGAATTCAAAGAATATATGGGGGTTACGTGCACCCACAATTTTTAATACTGGTATACAGTGCCATTGTCTGACTGGGAATTCAAAGAATATATTGGGGTTATGTGCACCCACAATTTTTAATACTGCTATACAGTGCCATTGTCTGACTGGGAATTCAAAGAATATATGGGGGTTATGTGCACCCACAATTTTTAATACTGGTATACAGTGCCATTGTCTGACTGGGAATTCAAAGAATATATGGGGGTTATGTGCACCCACAATTTTTACTACTGGTATACAGTGCCATTGTCTGACTGGGAATTCAAAGAATATATGGGGGTTACGTGCACCCACAATTTTTAATACTGGTATACAGTGCCATTGTCTGACTGGGAATTCAAAGAATATATGGGGGTTATGTGCACCCACAATTTTTAATACTGGTATACAGTGCCATTGTCTGACTGGGAATTCAAAGAATATATGGGGGTTATGTGCACCCACAATTTTTAATACTGGTATATAGTGCCATTGTCTGACTGGGAATTCAAAGAATATATGGGGGTTACGTGCACCCACAATTTTTAATACTGCTATACAGTTCCTTTGTCTCACTGGGAATTCAAAGAATATATGGGGGTTATGTGCACCCACAATTTTTAATACTGCTATACAGTTCCTTTGTCTCACTGGGAATTCAAAGAATATATGGGGGTTATGTGCACCCACAATTTTTAATACTGGTATACAGTGCCATTGTCTGACTGGGAATTCAAAGAATATATGGGGGTTATGTGCACCCACAATTTTCACTACTGGTATACAGTGCCATTGTCTGACTGGGAATTCAAAGAATATATGGGGGTTACGTGCACCCACAATTTTTAATACTGGTATACAGTGCCATTGTCTGACTGGGAATTCAAAGAATATATGGGGGTTATGTGCACCCACAATTTTTAATACTGGTATATAGTGCCATTGTCTGACTGGGAATTCAAAGAATATATGGGGGTTACGTGCACCCACAATTTTTAATACTGCTATACAGTTCCTTTGTCTCACTGGGAATTCAAAGAATATATGGGGGTTATGTGCACCCACAATTTTTAATACTGGTATACAGTGCCATTGTCTGACTGGGAATTCAAAGAATATATGGGGGTTATGTGCACCCACAATTTTTAATACTGGTATACAGTGCCATTGTCTGACTGGGAATTCAAAGAATATATGGGGGTTATGTGCACCCACAATTTTTACTACTGGTATACAGTGCCATTGTCTGACTGGGAATTCAAAGAATATATGGGGGTTACGTGCACCCACAATTTTTAATACTGGTATACAGTGCCATTGTCTGACTGGGAATTCAAAGAATATATGGGGGTTATGTGCACCCACAATTTTTAATACTGCTATACAGTGCCATTGTCTGACTGGGAATTCAAAGAATATATGGGGGTTATGTGCACCCACAATTTTTACTACTGGTATACAGTGCCATTGTCTGACTGGGAATTCAAAGAATATATGGGGGTTACGTGCACCCACAATTTTTAATACTGCTATACAGTTCCTTTGTCTCACTGGGAATTCAAAGAATATATGGGGGTTATGTGCACCCACAATTTTTAATACTGGTATACAGTGCCATTGTCTGACTGGGAATTCAAAGAATATATGGGGGTTATGTGCACCCACAATTTTTAATACTGGTATACAGTGCCATTGTCTGACTGGGAATTCAAAGAATATATGGGGGTTATGTGCACCCACAATTTTTACTACTGGTATACAGTGCCATTGTCTGACTGGGAATTCAAAGAATATATGGGGGTTACGTGCACCCACAATTTTTAATACTGGTATACAGTGCCATTGTCTGACTGGGAATTCAAAGAATATATGGGGGTTATGTGCACCCACAATTTTTAATACTGGTATATAGTGCCATTGTCTGACTGGGAATTCAAAGAATATATGGGGGTTACGTGCACCCACAATTTTTAATACTGCTATACAGTGCCATTGTCTGACTGGGAATTCAAAGAATATATGGGGGTTACGTGCACCCACAATTTTTAATACTGGTATACAGTGCCATTGTCTGACTGGGAATTCAAAGAATATATGGGGGTTACGTGCACCCACAATTTTTAATACTGCTATACAGTGCCATTGTCTGACTGGGAATTCAAAGAATATATGGGGGTTATGTGCACCCACAATTTTTAATACTGGTATACAGTGCCATTGTCTCACTGGGAATTCCACAAATAATTTGGGGATTCATTCACCCTACATCACAGGCTCTTGCCATATTCACCCAGGTTGTCAGTGCTGCACCAGCTCGTTCCCAGACAGCTCGGCCCGAAAAACGCGTTACCTATATAGAGGATTTGGACAATGAAGACAACATGTTCTAAATCTAATGTCTGCACCTTCTCCAGAATTAAAATAAAGGCAGCGTTTAACTTTCAAATAGCACTGCACAAAGGAAGAGCTTATCAGCTTGTCTCATGACATGCTACTGAAAAGTTTCATTTGTGTATCTTAATGTAAATATAGTTGTATAAGCTTTTTGGGTTTTAGGCACTGCCAAGTTATTTATTACCACCCACTCCCTTATAATGATGATGACGCCAAAGTCACTGTGGGTGTTCAGAGCTCACAGCTTTGGGTGACATTTGTCTTGCTCTCTGTCGGTACCAGCTGTCTTTTTGGATACCGTAAAGTTATGTTGACTTTATTAACAGCTATAGAAGCTTTAGCCAGGTTGTGACGGTGTGTAACCCTAACAACACTAAGTGGGATACACATTAATAGTCAGTCTATGTACGCTAAACGTATCACTGAAGTAATTTTTTTTCCCTCTCCCCTAATATAAGAAAGGAACAGACATTAGACCTAGACCGGGGTTCGAGGCTTGAAAAAATCCAGTATTATTTGTTCTTCATGATGTGAAATATGTGTTGAAAAGCAACCCAAGATGAAGTCAGCCATGTGTGCCAGTGTGTTACTTGGCATGCCTTTGCTGGCCCCAACTGTAAGGGTCACTCTCCATTTCCTCCATTTTCCACTCCCCTTCACACCATTTGTGGTGAAGCAATGGGATGCACTGAAGTGCACCCTCTAGCCTCGTGTGGGATAGGGACATCAGATGCCACTCCAACCCCCTCGTCTTCCTCCGCCAGCCAACGGTGCGAAGATGAGAGGAGTGTGCTCTGAATGTTTTCTGCCTAGCAGAGGCTAGTTCTCACTTACGAAAATGGCCCCACTTTGACCTGTATATCAGGCACAATGGTGTAGGTTTCAAAGAAACATGGCACCAACAAGTTGGAAAACGTGGGCCATGCGTGGACCGTGTTTGAGTCTGGCAAGCTCCAGATCTGCTACCAGGTTCCAGCCATTATCACAGGCGCAAAAATGCCAGGCCCCAGGTGTAGCAGGGAAAAAAAAATGCCATCTCAGCCAGGATGGCATCCCTGACCTCGGAGGCACTGTGCTGTCTGTCCCCCAAGCTGATCAGTTTCAGCACGGCCTACTGACATCTCCCCATGCCAGTGTTACAGTGTTTTCCGCTAGTAGCTGGGGTGGAGGTTGCAGCTTCGTAGGGTTTCAGTCTACTCCTGCCATGGCCTGGGAGAGGAGATAGGCCACCCCAGTTTGCACCCGGGGAACAGACTCCACCACATTCACCCTGCCTGTCATTAAAGATAAGCACTGCAGCATCCCTGACCACAGGCGCTTGTCCATGTGTCGGTGGTCAAGTGGACCTTGCAGCAAAGCGCAGAGCTCTGGGCCCGACTGATGTTATGGGACACATGCAGGCGCAAGGCAGAGACAGCACACCAAGAGAAGTAGTAACGGCTAGGCCCAGCATAGGGAGGTGCCCCAGCTGCCATCTGCTGACGGAAGGCCTGGGTCTCCAGAAGCATAAACAAACACCAACATCTCCAGGGCCAGCAGTTTATCGATGAGGCTGTTACAGGCTTGGGCATGGGGGTGGGTTGTATTGTACTTCTGCCTGCAATGAAAAGCTTGGGAAATGTGGAGTGGCTGGGAAGAGGCGCATGATGGTGCAGGCCAAAAGGGCGCATGAGGGTGAACTCCCCAATGTGTCAGAGATAGGTGTGTAGGTGTCCTTGCATCATATACTTGCACCATATTTGGCTTTGGAAGTTAATTTTGTGCCAAAAAGTGGTTAAGACAGCGATCCCTCAGCTACTCCCGTTACACTGTCTATTGAAGTTACCATCTGTGGAAGTGGACCACCATTTCTAAGATCCCAAAGGAAGCAGGCAAGAGATGTGCAGTTCAGAAAAAAAGATGAGAAAATAAGTTTAGGCTGTAGAGCACAGAGGGATCGGAGAGGACAGAGCTGGTGTCGGCCAGGTATTCCCACAACATGCGCCTATACTTGTCCCTCCTGGTGACACTAGGCCCCTGAGTGGCAGTAATTTGTCCAGGGGGGCCATTAACGTGTTCCAGACCTAGGAATAAGTCTTCCAACAGGGTAGAGTTTTGCATGCCTTTGCTTCTACCCACTGTTTTTGCTGCTTAGCTTCCCTCCACATCTACTCTGCTTTCACCCCTAAACATCACCCCAGTTTATGCCTTTGCTTCTACCCAGGTTTTTTGTTGATTTAGCTTCCCTCTACATCTACACTGCTTTAGCCCCTAGACATCACCCCTGTCCATGTGGGGTCGGTGGCCTCGTCATCCACCAACTCCTCTTCCAATTGCGCACTGCCCCCTTACTGCAAACCGCACATGACCACAGCTTGCCTTGATGGCAACTGTGTCTCATGATCCCCACTTAGGTCCAGACAAGTCGGTGGCGGGTCCAAAACCCCAAAATTGGAAGGAAATGGCAGATGCTGCAGTATTTCTAACACCTGTTCCTGGTGCTCGGGCCTGGTCTGTGTTGTACCCTGCACCCTGCTTAACGCATCTGCCATATCCGAAGTTGTGCTGAGCGCATGCTAATGTTTCGTGTCCAGTGCAATGGATGGGATGGGATTTCACATAAGTCTGCCACCCATGGCCACTCATGGTTGAGCAACTGAGGGAGTTGACTTTGACGAACCCGAGGGTTTTGGAGTTGGAACTACATCAAAGGTCTGTGCTGCTCACACACTCTGCTCAACACATGATATGTTTAGTGCCAGCAGTGTGGAGACGTCGCACAACAGCCGTTGTTCCAGCAGGTACAGGCGTTGTAGGAGTGCATAGAGGCTAGCAGCGGCAACTATACACTTTAAAAACTATCCGCACAAGCGCCACACTTTCACCAGTAGCTCAGGAACATTGGGGTACCTTTTTCAAAAGATTAGCAGCAATGAGTTAAAAACGTGGCCCAGGCATGGAATATGTTGCAGGCTGCCAAGCTACAGAGCCAATCCCAGGTTACGGCCATTATCACACATGACAACATGCCTGGGCCCAGGTGCAGTGGCAAAAACCACATTGCCGTCTCATCGAGGATGGCATGACTCACTTTGTAGGCAGTGTGCTGTCTGGCCCCCAAGCTGATGAGCTTCAGCACGGCCCGCTGACGTCTCCCCACACCAGTGTTGCAGCGTTTCCAGCTCGTAGCTGGGGTCAATTTAACAGCGGAGGAGGGTGGTGTTTCAGCCCTCCTCCCAGGAATGTTGTGTGGGGAGACAAGTCAGGCCACCACATTTTGCGACCCGGTCCACGCCTCAACTACATTCAACCACTGTGCCCAAATTGAAAGGTAGCGTCCCTGTCCGCATGCACTTGTCCATTCGTAACTGGTCACATGGAACTTTAGGGCTAAGCGCTGAATTTAGGGACCGCCTCATGTTTGGGGGAAAGTGCTGGTGTGGACGGCACAGTGCGGTGGCGCAGTAGACACTCTGCCCAAAAAGGGCAGAGTGTCCCCCAGCCGGGATTCCAACATCTCCTGGGCCAGATTTCTTGAGATGAGGCCGTTGAAGCCTTGGGCATGTGGGTGGGTTGCGCTGTACTTTAGCATGAAATGAAAGGCTTGGGAGATGGGGAGTTGCTGGGAAGAGGCGCATGATGGCGCGGGCAAAAGGAGAAATGGCAGGAAAAGGTGAGGATAAGGGTGAACTCCCCAAAGTGTCAGAGGCAGATGTGGAGGTGTCCTGGCTCCTGGTCTGGACTGCAGCGCCAGCCCTGTCAACAGTGGAAGAGGCAGTGGCCGCCAGGCCAAACGACGATTATCCTGCGCTTGCTCTCACCCCAGCCCAGGGCTTGCCTTCCAAATGATGGCACCCGCAAGAGGTGGTGAGATTCCTCTCCGCAGATCTCCAAACCATCTTGGACTTGCAAATTGCACTAAATTTGTCATGTAACTGACATGTATATGATGAGTCTATCCATTGTCTGTTCATTTTGGTGAAAGTCAGCCTGTCAGCTGACAGACAGCTGTGCTTGTCAGTGATGATGTCACCGGCTGCTTGTACCCCCAGTTTTTGCTGCTTAGCTTGCCTCCACATCCACACTGCTTTTGCCCCTACACATCACCCCTATCCATGCCTGTGCCTCTAGCCATAAGTCTGCCACCCATGGAAACTCATGGTGCAGAAAGTGAGGGAGCTGACTCTGAGGAACCCTTGGGTTTTGTAGCTGGTACTCCATCAAAGGTCTCTGCTGCTCACACACCCTGCTGAACATACGGTATCTAGGGTTAGAGCGTGTGGTGACCTCGCACAACAGTAGGTGCTTCAGGCAGATGTAGGCCTTGCTGGAGTGTATTGCGGCTAGCTCCAGGTACTGTAGACTTGGGAAAGTGGGTGTCCAAGTGCCGCACTTTCACCCTTAGCTCAGCTAATTTGGGGTATGTTTTTAAAAATCATTGCACCACTACATTGAACATGTGGGCCAGGCATGGAACGTGTTGGAGGCTGGCAAGCTCCAGAGCCCTCCAACAAGCTAAAAAACCTGGCCCCAGGGGCAGCGGGGATAAACAAATTGCCATCTCATCCAGGATGGCATCCCTGACCTCAGAGGCAGTGTGCTGTCCGTCTCCCAAGCTGATGAGCTTCAGCCCAGCCTGCTGACGTCTCCCCACACCAGTGTTGCAGCGTTTTCAGCTCGTAGCTGGGGTAAATCTAACAGCGGAGGAGGAGGAGGGTGGTGTTTCAGCCCTCCTCCCAGGAATGTTTTGTGGGGAAACAAGTCAGGAAAATTCTTGAAACGGGAGAGTTTTGCATCTTTGCCCTTGCTGCCTATGGACATCCCTTTGCCTCTAGCCACCATTTTCCCTGCTTTGCTTGCCTCCACATCCACACTGCTTTTGCCCCTAGACATCACCCCAGTCCATGCCTTAGCTTGTACCCCCAGTTTTTCCTGCTTAGCTTGCCTCCACATCCACACTGCTTTTGCCCCTAGACATCACCCCAGTCCATGCCTTAGCTTGTACCCCCAGTTTTTCCTGCTTAGCTTGCCTCCACATCCACACTGCTGTTGCCCCTAGACATCACCCCAGTCCATGCCTTAGCTTGTACCCCCAGTTTTTCCTGCTTAGCTTGCCTCCACATCCACACTGCTTTTGCCCCTAGACATCACCCCAGTCCATGCCTTAGCTTGTACCCCCAGTTTTTCCTGCTTAGCTTGCCTCCACATCCACACTGCTTTTGCCCCTAGACATCACCCCAGTCCATGCCTTAGCTTGTACCCCCAGTTTTTCCTGCTTAGCTTGCCTCCACATCCACACTGCTTTTGCCCCTAGACATCATCCCTATCCATGCCTCTTCCCCTAGCCATAACTCTGCCACCCCTGGAAACTCATGGTGCAGAAACTTTGGTTGCTGACTTTGAGGAACCCTTGGGTTTTGTAGATGGAACTCCATCAAAGGTCTGTGCAGCTCACACACCCTGCTCAAGATATGGTATTGTAGGGTTTCAGCGTGTGTGAATGACGGACAACAGCCTGTGTTTGGACAGATGTAGGCCTTGCTAGAGTGTTTTTAGGCTAGCAGCGACTCCTGTGCACTTGCAAAAGTGGGCGCACAAGCGCCGCATTTTCAACAGTAGCTTCGGTACATTTGGGTATGTTTTTAAAAAACTTTGCACCACTAGGTTAGACGTGGGCCAAACATGGAACGTGTTGGAGGCTGGCAAGCTCCAGAGCCGCTACCAGGTTCCAGCCATTATCACAGGCGTAAAAATGCCAGGCCCCAGGTGTAGCAGGGAAAAAAAAATGCCATCTCAGCCAGGATGGCATCCCTGACCTCGGAGGCACTGTGCTGTCTGTCCCCCAAGCTGATGAGCTTCAGCACCGCCTGCTGACGTCTCCCCACACCAGTGTTTTAGCGTTTGCCGCTAGTAGCTGTGGTGGAGGTTGCAGCGTCGTAGGGTTTCAGTCTACTCCTGCCATGAATTTTGGCCTGGGAGAGGAGATAGGCCACCCCAGTTTGCACCCGAGGAACAGACTCCACCACATTCACCCTGCCTGTCATTAAAGATAAGCACTGCAGCATCCCTGACCACAGGCGCTTGTCCAAGTGTCGGTGGTCAAGTGGACCTTGCAGCAAAGCGCGGAACTAAGGGCCCACCTGATGTTGAGTGACACGTGCTGGTGCAAGGCGGGGACGCCACACCGGGAGAAGTTGAGACGGCTAGGGACGGCATAGTGAGGTGCCACAGTTGCCATCAGGTCCGGGAAGGCGGGAGTTTCAACAAGCCGGAACGCCAACCTCTCCTGGGCCAGCAGTTTAGCGATGTTGGCGTTCTAGGCTTGCGTGGGTGGGTGGTTAGCGGTGTATTTCTGCCGGCGCTCCAATGTCTGAGAGATGGTGGGTTGTTGTAAAGAAGCGCCTGATGGTGCCTTTGATGGTGCAGGAGAAGGAGATAAGACAGAAACAGGGGAGGATGAGGGAGAAGTCAACAAAGTGGCGGAGGCAGATGAAGTGATGTCCTGGCTCGTCCTCTGGAGTGCATCGCCAGCACTGTGAGCAGAGGCAGTGGCATGAACGGCGGGCGACGTTTGTCCTGCCGTTGCTGCCTGCCACTGATTCCATTGCTTGGATTCCAAATGACGGTGCATTGAAGTGGTGGACAGGTTGCTCTTCTCAGGGCCCCTACTCGATTTCGAGAGGCAAATTGTGTAGACGACACTATATCTGTCCTCGGCGCATTCCTTGAAAAAACTCTACACCTTCAAGAAACGTGCCCTCGATGGGGGAGTTTTTCTGGGCTGGGTACAAAAGGGAACATCTTCGGACATTCCGGGTCTGGCCTGGCTTCGGCAAAGCAGCTGACCTCTGCCTCTGGACATGTCTCTGCCTCTAGCTACCCTTTTTGGTGCTGCACCTGCCTCAACATCCACACTACTTTCCCAGCTTGACATCTGCCTTGTCCAGGTGGGGTCGGTGTCCTCGTCGTCCACCACCTCCTCTTCCAACTCCTGTCTCGCCTCCTCCTCCTGCACAATGCGCATGTCAACTGGCTGCCCTGACAGCAACTGCGTCTCATCGTCGTCGATGAGGGTGGGTTGCTGGTCATCCGCCACCAAATCGACCGGAGATGGAATGGAGGAGACTCTAGTGTTTGAGCATCTGGACACAGATACTCGTCTGTTAGGTCCGTGGAATCGCGAAATGGAGGGGCAGGTTGCGGTACAGTCAAAGGAAGGGAGAACAGCTCTGGGGAGCAGGGACAGTTGGGGTTATTGTTCTGAGAAGATTGGGAATTTTGGGTGGAAGGAGGACAAGACTGTTGGGTAAGAGGAGGTAGAGGCTGACTGGCTGGTGGACAATGTGCTTTAAGCGTTATCCGACAGCCATTGCAAGACCTGTTCCTGGTTCTCGGGCCTACTAATCTTTGTACCATTCAGCCTAGTTAATGTGGAACTTTTGTGCAAAGCGCAGAACTTAGGGCCCGCCTGATGTTAAGGGACACACGCTGGTACAAGGCTCAACTCACCCTAAGTGCCAAAAACACTGCTGGTGCAAGGCTCTACTCATGCCAAGGGCCTCAATCTCTGCTGGTAGCTCAGCTTAAGGTCATGTAACTTTGTTTGGAAGGGCTCATGTTAAGGGCTAGAAAAGTGAATTTTGGAAGGTCTTACCACATCACACACACACACACACACACACACACACACTCAAAATGACAGTTAAGGGTGAGGGCTTTTGGAATTCCCATTGCCTATTCCATTTGTGGTTGTCATGGGGAACGTGATTTAAAGGGGTGGTTGTTACTGTTTGTTGAGCTTAAATTGGGGTTTGTGTCCATCCATTTGGGGAGTAAAGAAGGTTTCCAGGTATTTTCCCACTTTGATAGAGGTTTTTTTGAATGTGGAAAGTGTGTAGTTGTTAGGCAGTGATGTTGGGGTAATAGAGGGTCTTTGGTGTGTTAGATGCCCCCAGGCATGCTTCCCCTGCTGTCCCAGTGTCATTCCAGAGGTGTTGGCATCATTTCCTGGGGTGTCATAGTGGACTTGGTGACCCTCCAGACACGGATTTGGGTTTCCCCCTTAACGAGTATCTGTTCCCCATAGACTATAATGGGGTTCGAAACCCGTTCGAACACACGAACATTGAGCGGCTGTTCGAATCGAATTTCGAACCTCGAACATTTTAGTGTTCGCTCATCTCTAATATTTAATATATGTGCAGTGGATATATATATAATATATGTGCAATAGATATTTAATAAATGTGCACTGGATATATATAATTTATGTGCACTGGATATATAATATATGTGCACTGGAAATTTAATATATGTGCACTGGATATATATAATATATGTGCACTGGATATTTAATATATGTGCACTGGATATATATAATATTTGTGCACTAAATATATAATATATGTGCACTGGATATATACAATCAATGTGCTCTGAAAATATAATATATGTGCACTGGATAAATAATATATGTGCACTGGATATATATAATATTTGTGCACTAAATATATAATATATGTGCACCGGATATATACAATCAATGTGCTCTGAAAATATAATATATGTGCACTGGATAAATAATATATGTGCACTGGATATTTAATATATGTGCCCTATATATATATATATAATATGTGCCCTGGATATATAATATATGTGCTCTGGATATTTAATATATCTGCATTGGATATTTAATATATGTGCACTGGATATTTAATATTTGTGCACTGGATATATATAATATATGTGCACTGGATATTTAATATATGTGCACTGGATATATATAATACATGTGCACAGGATATTTAATATATGTGCACTAGATATATATAATATAAGTGCACTGGATATTTAATATATTTGCACTGGATATATATAATATATGTGCACTGGTTATATATAATATAAGTGCAATGCATATTTAATATATGTGCACTGGATATATATAATATATGTGCACTGGATATTTAATAAATGTGCACTGGATATTTATAATTTATGTGCACTGGATATATAATATATCTGCACTGGATATTTAATATATGTCCTCTGGATATTTAATATAACTGCACTGGATATTTAATATATGTGCACTGGATATTTAATATGTGTGCACTGGATATATATAATATATGTGCACTGGATAGATAATAAATGTGCACTGGATATTTAATATATGTGCAGTGGATATATATAATATATGAGCACTGGATATTTAATATAACTGCACTGGATATTTAATATATGTGCACTGGATATTTAATATGTGTGCACTGGATATATATAATATATGTGCACTGGATATATAATAAATGTGCACTGGATATTTAATATATGTGCAGTGGATATATATAATATATGTGCACTGGATATATAATAAATGTGCACTGGATATTTAATATATGTGCAGTGGATATATATAATATATGTGCACTGGATATTCAATATATGTGCACTGGATATTTAATAAATGTGCACTGGATATTTATAATTTATGTGCACTGGATATATAATATATGTGCACTGGAAATTTAATATATGTGCACTGGATATATATAACATATGTGCACTGGATATATAATATATGTGCACTGGAAATATAATATATGTGCACTTGATATTTAATATATGTGCACTGTATATATATAATGTATGTGCACTGGATATATAATATATGTGCACTGGATATATAAAATATATGTGCACTGTATATTTAATATATGTGCACTGGATATATATGATATATGTGCACTGGATTTATATATATAATATATGTGCACTGGAAATATAATATATGTGCACTTGATATTTAATATATGTGCACTGGATATTTAATATATGTGCACTGGATATAAATAATATATGTGCAATGGATATTTAATATATGTGCACTGGATATATATAATATATGTGCACTTGATATATACAATATATGTGCACTGGATATATACAATATATGTTCTCTTAAAATATAATATATGTGCACTGGATAAATAATATATGTGCACTGGATATTTAATATATGTGCCCTGGATATATATAAAAAATATGTGCCCTGGATATATAATATTTGTTCTCTGGATATTTAATATATCTGCATTGGATATTTAATATATGTGCACTGGATATTTAATATGTGTGCACTGGATATATATAATATATGTGCACTGGATATTTAATATATGTGCACTGGATATATATAATATATGTGCACAGGATATTTAATATATGTGCACTAGATATATATAATATATGTGCACTGGATATTTAATATATTTGCACTGGATATATATAATATATGTGCACTGGTTATATATAATATATGTGCAATGCATATTTAATATATGTGCACTGGATATATATAATATGTGTGCACTGGATATTTAATAAATGTGCACTGGATATTTATAATTTATGTGCACTGGATATATAATATATCTGCACTGGATATTAAATATGTGTGCTCTGGATATTTAATATAACTGCACTGAATATTTAATATATGTGCACTGGATATTTAATATGTGTGCACTGGATATATATAATATATGTGCACTGGATATATAATAAATGTGCACTGGATATTTAATATATGTGCAGTGGATATATATAATATATGTGCACTAGATAATTAATATAACTGCACTGGATATTTAATATATGTGCACTGGATATATATAATATATGTGCACTGGATATATAATAAATGTGCACTGGATATTTAATATATGTGCAGTGGATATATATAATATATGTGCACTGGATATATAATATATGTGCACTGGATATATATTATATATGTGCACTGGATATTTAATAAATGTGCACTGGATATTTATAATTTATGTGCACTGGATATATAATATATGTGCACTGGAAATTTAATATATGTGCACTGGATATATATAACATATGTGCACTGGATATATAATATATGTGAACTGGAAATATAATATATGTGCACTTGATATTTAATATATGTGCACTGTATATATATAATGTATGTGCACTGGATATATAATATATGTGCACTGGATATATAAAATATATGTGCACTGGATATTTAATATATGTGCACTGGATATATATAATATATGTGCACTGGATTTATATATATAATATATGTGCACTGGAAATATAATATATGTGCACTTGATATTTAATATATGTGCACTGGATATTTAATATATGTGCACTGGATATATATAATATATGTGCAATGGATATTTAATATATGTGCACTGGATATATATAATATATGTGCACTAAATTTATAATATGTGTGCACTTGATATTTAATATATGTGCACTGTATATACATAATGTATGTGCACTGGATATATAAAATATATGTGCACTGGATATTTAATATAAGTGCACTGGATATATATGTATTATATGTGCACTGGAAATATAATATATGTGCACTTGATATTTATTATATGTGCACTGGATATTTAATATATGTGCACTGGATATATATAATATATGTGCAATGGATATTTAATATGTGTGCACTGGATATATAAAATATATGTGCACTGGATATATAAAATATATGTGCACTGGATAAATAATATATGTGCAATGGATATTTAATATATGTGCACTGGATATTTAATATAACTGCAATGGATATTTAATATATGTGCACTGTATATTTAATATGTGTGCACTGGATATATATATAATATGTGCAATGAATATTTAATATATGTGCACTGGATATATAAAATATATGTGCACTGGATATATAAAATATATGTGCACTGGATATTTAATATATGTGCACTGGATATTTAATATATGTGCACTGGATATATATAATATATGTGCTCTGGATATATAATAATGTGCACTGGATATTTAATATATGTGCAGTGGATATATATAATATATGTGCACTGGATATTTAATATATGTGCACTGGATATTTAATATATGTGCACTGGATATATATAATATATATGCACTGGATATTTAATAAATGTGCACTGGATATTTATAATTTATGTGCACTGGATATATAATATATCTGCACTAGATATTTAATATATGTGCTCTGGATATTTAATATAACTGCACTGGATATTTAATATATGTGCACTGGATATTTAATATGTGTGCACTGGATATATATAATATATGTGCACTGGATATATAATAAATGTGCACTGGACATTTAATATATGTGCAGTGGATATATATAATATATGTGCACTGGATATTTAATATAACTGCACTGGATATTTAATATATGTGCACTGGATATTTAATATGTGTGCACTGGATATATATAATATATGTGCACTGGATATATAATAAATGTGCACTGGATATTTAATATATGTGCAGTGGATATATATAATATATGTGCACTGGATATTCAATATATGTGCACTGGATATTTAATAAATGTACACTGGATATTTATAATTTATGTGCACTGGATATATAATATATGTGCACTGGAAATTTAATATATGTGCACTGGATATATATAACATATGTGCACTGGATATATAATATATGTGCACTGGAAATATAATATATGTGCACTTGATATTTAATATATGTGCACTGTATATATATAATATATGTGCACTGGAAATATAATATATGTGCACTTGATATTTAATATATGTGCACTGGATATTTAATATATGTGCACTGGATATAAATAATATATGTGCAATGGATATTTAATATATGTGCACTGGATATATATAATATATGTGCACTGGATATATACAATATATGTGCACTGGATATATACAATATATGTTCTCTTAAAACATAATATATGTGCACTGGATAAATAATATATGTGCACTGGATATTTAATATATGTGCCCTGGATATATATAAAAAATATGTGCCCTGGATATATAATATATGTTCTCTGGATATTTAATATGTCTGCATTGGATATTTAATATATGTGCACTGGATATTTAATATGTGTGCACTGGATATATATAATATATGTGCACTGGATATTCAATATATGTGCACTGGATATATATAATATATGTGCACTGGTTATTTAATATATTTGCACTGTATATATATAATATATGTGCACTGGTTATATATAATATATGTGCAATGCATATTTAATATATGTGCACTGGATATATATAATATATGTGCACTGGATATTTAATAAATGTGCACTGGATATTTATAATTTATGTGCACTGGATATATAATATATCTGCACTGGATATTTAATATGTGTGCTCTGGATATTTAATATAACTGCACTGAATATTTAATATATGTGCACTGGATATTTAATATGTGTGCACTGGATATATATAATATATGTGCACTGGATATATAATAAATGTGCAATGGATATTTAATATATGTGCAATGGATATATATAATATATGTGCACTAGATATTTAATATAACTGCACTGGATATTTAATATATGTGCACTGGATATTTAATATGTGTGCACTGGATATATATATATAATATATGTGCACTGGATATATAATAAATGTGCACTGGATATTTAATATATGTGCAGTGGATATATATAATATATGTGCACTGGATATATAATATATGTGCACTGGATATTTAATATATGTGCACTGGATATATATTATATATGTGCACTGGATATTTAATAAATGTGCACTGGATACTTATAATTTATGTGCACTGGATATATAATATATGTGCACTGGAAATTTAATATATGTGCACTGGATATATATAACATATGTGCACTGGATAAATAATATATGTGCACTGGAAATATAATATATGTGCACTTGATATTTAATATATGTGCACTGTATATATACAATGTATGTGCACTGGATATTTAATATATGTGCAGTGGATATATATAATATATGTGCCCTGGATATTTAATATATGTGCACTGGATATTTAATATATTTTCACTGGATATATATAATATAAGTGCACTGGTTATATAAAATATATGTGCAATGGATATATATATAATATATGTGCACTAGATATTTAATATCTGTGCACTGGATATATATAATATATGTGCACTGGATATATATAATATATGTGCACTGGATATATATAATATATGTGCACTGGATATATAATAGATGTGCACTGGATATTTAATATATGTGCACTGGATATATATAATTTATGTGCACTGGATATATAATATATGTGCACTGGAAATTTAATATATGTGCACTGGATATATATAATATATGTGCACTGGATATTTAATATATGTGCACTGGACATATAATATATGTGCACTGGATAAATAATATATGTACACTTGATATTTAATACATGTGCACTAAATATATAATATATGTGCACTGGATATTTAATATATGTGCACTAATATATAATATATGTGCACTGGATATTTAATATATGTGCACTAATATATAATATATGTGCACTGGATATTTAATACATGTGCAGTAAATATTTAACAAATGTGCACTGGATATTTAATATATGTGCACTAAATATATAATATATGTGCACTGGATATTTAATATATGTGCACTAAATATATAATATATGTGCACTGGATATTTAATATGTGTGCACTGGATATTTATAATATATGTGCAATGGATATATAATATATGTGCAATGGATATTCAATATATGTGCACTTGATATATATAATATATGTGCACTGGATATATACAAGATATGTGCACTGGATATATACAATATACTTGCTCTGAAAATATAATATATGTGCACTGGATAAATAATATATGTGCAATGGATATTTAATATATGTGCCCGGGATATAAATATATATAATATATGTGCCCTGGATATATAATATATGTGCTCTGGATATTTAATATATCTGCATTGGATATTTAATATATGTGCACTGGATATTTAATATGTGTGCACTGGATATATATAATATATGTGCACTGGATATGTAATACATGTGCACTGGATATTTAATATATTTGCACTGGATATATATAATATATGTGCACTGAATATATATAATATATGTGCAATGCATATTTAATATATGTGCACTGGATATATATAATATATGTGCACTGGATATTTAATAAATGTGCACTGGATATTTATAATTTATGTGCACTGGATATATAATATATCTGCACTGGATATTTAATATGTGTGCTCTGGATATTTAATATAACTGCACTGGATATTTAATATATGTGCACTGGATATTTAATATGTGTGCACAGGATATATATAATATATGTGCAATGGATATTCAATAAATGTGCACTGGATATTTATAATTCATGTGCACTGGATATATAATATATCTGCACTGGATATTTAATATGTGTGCTCTGGATATTTAATATAACTGCACTGAATATTTAATATATGTGCACTGGATATTTAATATGTGTGCACTGGATATATATAATATATGTGCACTGGATATATAATAAATGTGCACTGGATATTTAATATATGTGCAGTGGATATATATAATATATGTGCACTAGATATTTAATATAACTGCACTGGATATTTAATATATGTGCACTGGATATTTAATATGTGTTCACTGGATATATATAATATATGTGCACTGGATATATAATAAATGTGCACTGGATATTTAATATATGTGCAGTGGATATATATAATATATGTGCACTGGATATATAATATATGTGCACTGGATATTTAATATATGTGCCCTGGATATATATAAAAAATATGTGCCCTGGATATATAATATATGTTCTCTGGATATTTAATATATCTGCATTGGATATTTAATATATGTGCACTGGATATTTAATATGTGTGCACTGGATATATATAATATATGTGCACTGGATATTTAATATATGTGCACTGGATATATATAATATATGTGCACAGGATATTTAATTTATGTGCACTAGATATATATAATATATGTGCACTGGATATTTAATATATTTGCACTGGATATATATAATATATGTGCACTGGTTATATATAATATATGTGCAATGCATATTTAATATATGTTCACTGGATATATATAATATGTGTGCAATGGATATTTAATAAATGTGCACTGGATATTTATAATTTATGTGCACTGGATATATAATATATCTGCACTGGATAATAAATATGTGTGCTCTGGATATTTAATATAACTGCACTGAATATTTAATATATGTGCACTGGATATTTAATATGTGTGCACTGGATATATATAATATATGTGCACTGGATATATAATAAATGTGCACTGGATATTTAATATATGTGCAGTGGATATATATAATATATGTGCACTAGATATTTAATATAACTGCACTGGATATTTAATATATGTGCACTGGATATATATAATATATGTGCACTGGATATATAATAAATGTGCACTGGATATTTAATATATGTGCACTGGATATATATAATATATGTGCACTGGATATATAATATATGTGCACTGGATATATATTATATATGTGCACTGGATATTTAATAAATGTGCACTGGATATTTATAATTTATGTGCACTGGATATATAATATATGTGCACTGGAAATTTAATATATGTGCACTGGATATATATAACATATGTGCACTGCATATATAATATATGTGAACTGGATATTTAATATATGTGCAGTGGATATATATAATATATGTGCACTAGATATTTAATATAACTGCACTGGATATTTAATATATGTGCACTGGATATATATAATATATGTGCACTGGAAATTTAATATATGTGCACTGGATATATATAACATATGTGCACTGGATATATAATATATGTGAACTGGAAATATAATATATGTGCACTTGATATTTAATATATGTGCACTGTATATATATAATGTATGTGCACTGGATATATAATATATGTGCACTGGATATATAAAATATATGTGCACTGGATATTTAATATATGTGCACTGGATATATATAATATATGTGCACTAGATTTATATATATAATATATGTGCACTGGAAATATAATATATGTGCACTTGATATTTAATATATGTGCACTGGATATTTAATATATGTGCATTGGATATATATAATATATGTGCACTTGATATTTAATATATGTGCACTGGATATATATAATATATGTGCACTAAATATATAATATATGTGCACTGGATATTTAATATATGTGCACTGGATATATAAAATATATGTGCACTGGAAAAATAATATATGTGCACTGGTTATTTAATATATGTGCACTGGATATATAATATATCTGCACTGGATATTTAATATATGTGTTCTGGATATTTAATATAACTGCAATGGATATTTTATATATGTGCACTGGATATTTAATATGTGTGCACTGGATATATATAATATATGTGCACTGGATATATAATAAATGTGCACTGGATATTTAATATATGTGCAGTGGATATATATAATATATGTGCACTGGATATTTAATATATGTGCACTGGATATTTAATATATTTGCACTGGATATATATAATATAAGTGCACTGGTTATATAAAATATATGTGCACTGGATATTTAATATATGTGCACTGGATATTTAATATATTTGCACTGGATATATATAATATAAGTGCACTGGTTATATAAAATATATGTGCAATGGATATTTAATATATGTGCAGTGGATATATATATAATATATGTGCAATAGATATTTAATAAATGTGCACTGGATATATATAATTTATGTGCACTGGATATATAATATATGTGCACTGGAAATTTAATATATGTGCACTGGATATATATAATATATGTGCACTGGATATTTAATATATGTGCACTGGATATATATAATATTTGTGCACTAAATATATAATATATGTGCACTGGATATATACAATCAATGTGCTCTGAAAATATAATATATGTGCACTGGATAAATAATATATGTGCACTGGATATTTAATATATGTGCCCTATATATATATATATAATATATGTGCCCTGGATATATAATATATGTGCTCTGGATATTTAATATATCTGCATTGGATATTTAATATATGTGCACTGGATATTTAATATTTGTGCACTGGATATATATAATATATGTGCACTGGATATTTAATATATGTGCACTGGATATATATAATACATGTGCACAGGATATTTAATATATGTGCACTAGATATATATAATATAAGTGCACTGGATATTTAATATATTTGCACTGGATATATATAATATATGTGCACTGGTTATATATAATATATGTGCAATGCATATTTAATATATGTGCACTGGATATATATAATATATGTGCACTGGATATTTAATAAATGTGCACTGGATATTTATAATTTATGTGCACTGGATATATAATATATCTGCACTGGATATTTAATATATGTCCTCTGGATATTTAATATAACTGCACTGGATATTTAATATATGTGCACATGGATATTTAATATGTGTGCACTGGATATATATAATATATGTGCACTGGATATATAATAAATGTGCACTGGATATTTAATATATGTGCAGTGGATATATATAATATATGAGCACTGGATATTTAATATAACTTCACTGGATATTTAATATATGTGCACTGGATATTTAATATGTGTGCACTGGATATATATAATATATGTGCACTGGATATATAATAAATGTGCACTGGATATTTAATATATGTGCAGTGGATATATATAATATATATGCACTGGATATATAATAAATGTGCACTGGATATTTAATATATGTGCAGTGGATATATATAATATATGTGCACTGGATATTCAATATATGTGCACTGGATATTTAATAAATGTGCACTGGATATTTATAATTTATGTGCACCGGATATATAATATATGTGCACTGGAAATTTAATATATGTGCACTGGATATATATAACATATGTGCACTGGATATATAATATATGTGCACTGGAAATATAATATATGTGCACTTGATATTTAATATATGTGCACTGTATATATATAATGTATGTGCACTGGATATATAATATATGTGCACTGGATATATAAAATATATGTGCACTGGATATTTAATATATGTGCACTGGATATATAAAATATATGTGCACTGGAAAAATAATATGTGTGCATTGGATATATATAATATATGTGCACTGGATATATAATAAATGTGCACTGGATATTTAATATATGTGCAGTGGATATATATAATATATGAGCACTGGATATTTAATATAACTTCACTGGATATTTAATATATGTGCACTGGATATATAATATGTGTGCAATGGATATATATAAAATATATGTGCACTGGATATATAATAAATGTGCACTGGATATTTAATATATGTGCAGTGGATATATATAATATATGTGCACTGGATATATAATAAATGTGCACTGGATATTTAATATATGTGCAGTGGATATATATAATATATGTGCACTGGATATTCAATATATGTGCACTGGATATTTAATAAATGTGCACTGGATATTTATAATTTATGTGCACTGGATATTCAATATATGTGCACTGGATCTTTAATAAATGTGCACTGGATATTTATAATTTATGTGCACTGGATATATAATATATGTGCACTGGAAATTTAATATATGTGCACTGGATATATATAACATATGTGCACTGGATATATAATATATGTGCACTGGAAATATAATATATGTGCACTTGATATTTAATATATGTGCACTGTATATATATAATGTATGTGCACTGGATATATAATATATGTGCACTGGATATATAAAATATATGTGCACTGGATATTTAATATATGTGCACTGGATATATATGATATATGTGCACTGGATTTATATATATAATATATGTGCACTGGAAATATAATATATGTGCACTTGATATTTAATATATGTGCACTGGATATTTAATATATATGCACTGGATATAAATAATATATGTGCAATGGATATTTAATATATGTGCACTGGATATATATAATATATGTGCACTGGATATATACAATATATGTGCACTGGATATACACAATATATGTTCTCTTAAAATATAATATATGTGCACTGGATAAATAATATATGTGCACTGGATATTTAATATATGTGCCCTGGATATATATAAAAAATATGTGCCCTGGATATATAATATATGTTCTCTGGATATTTAATATATCTGCATTGGATATTTAATATATGTGCACTGGATATTTAATATGTGTGCACTGGATATATATAATATATGTGCACTGGATAATTAATATATGTGCACTGGATATATATAATATATGTGCACAGGATATTTAATTTATGTGCACTAGATATATATAATATATGTGCACTGGATATTTAATATATTTGCACTGGATATATATAATATATGTGCACTGGTTATATATAATATATGTGCAATGCATATTTAATATATGTTCACTGGATATATATAATATGTGTGCAATGGATATTTAATAAATGTGCACTGGATATTTATAATTTATGTGCACTGGATATATAATATATCTGCACTGGATAATAAATATGTGTGCTCTGGATATTTAATATAACTGCACTGAATATTTAATATATGTGCACTGGATATTTAATATGTGTGCACTGGATATATATAATATATGTGCACTGGATATATAATAAATGTGCACTGGATATTTAATATATGTGCAGTGGATATATATAATATATGTGCACTAGATATTTAATATAACTGCACTGGATATTTAATATATGTGCACTGGATATATATAATATATGTGCACTGGATATATAATAAATGTGCACTGGATATTTAATATATGTGCACTGGATATATATAATATATGTGCACTGGATATATAATATATGTGCACTGGATATATATTATATATGTGCACTGGATATTTAATAAATGTGCACTGGATATTTATAATTTATGTGCACTGGATATATAATATATGTGCACTGGAAATTTAATATATGTGCACTGGATATATATAACATATGTGCACTGCATATATAATATATGTGAACTGGATATTTAATATATGTGCAGTGGATATATATAATATATGTGCACTAGATATTTAATATAACTGCACTGGATATTTAATATATGTGCACTGGATATATATAATATATGTGCACTGGAAATTTAATATATGTGCACTGGATATATATAACATATGTGCACTGGATATATAATATATGTGAACTGGAAATATAATATATGTGCCCTATATATATATATAATATATGTGCCCTGGATATATAATATATGTGCTCTGGATATTTAATATATCTGCATTGGATATTTAATATATGTGCACTGGATATTTAATATTTGTGCACTGGATATATATAATATATGTGCACTGGATATTTAATATATGTGCACTGGATATATATAATACATGTGCACAGGATATTTAATATATGTGCACTAGATATATATAATATAAGTGCACTGGATATTTAATATATTTGCACTGGATATATATAATATATGTGCACTGGTTATATATAATATATGTGCAATGCATATTTAATATATGTGCACTGGATATATATAATATATGTGCACTGGATATTTAATAAATGTGCACTGGATATTTATAATTTATGTGCACTGGATATATAATATATTTGCACTGGATATTTAATATATGTCCTCTGGATATTTAATATAACTGCACTGGATATTTAATATATAAGCACATGGATATTTAATATGTGTGCACTGGATATATATAATATATGTGCACTGGATATATAATAAATGTGCACTGGATATTTAATATATGTGCAGTGGATATATATAATATATGAGCACTGGATATTTAATATAACTTCACTGGATATTTAATATATGTGCACTGGATATTTAATATGTGTGCACTGGATATATATAATATATGTGCACTGGATATATAATAAATGTGCACTGGATATTTAATATATGTGCAGTGGATATATATAATATATATGCACTGGATATATAATAAATGTGCACTGGATATTTAATATATGTGCAGTGGATATATATAATATATGTGCACTGGATATTCAATATATGTGCACTGGATATTTAATAAATGTGCACTGGATATTTATAATTTATGTGCACCGGATATATAATATATGTGCACTGGAAATTTAATATATGTGCACTGGATATATATAACATATGTGCACTGGATATATAATATATGTGCACTGGAAATATAATATATGTGCACTTGATATTTAATATATGTGCACTGTATATATATAATGTATGTGCACTGGATATATAATATATGTGCACTGGATATATAAAATATATGTGCACTGGATATTTAATATATGTGCACTGGATATATATAATATATGTGCACTGGATTTATATATATAATATATGTGCACTGGAAATATAATATATGTGCACTTGATATTTAATATATGTGCACTGGATATTTAATATATGTGCATTGGATATATATAATATATGTGCACTTGATATTTAATATATGTGCACTGGATATATATAATATATGTGCACTAAATATATAATATATGTGCACTGGATATTTAATATATGTGCACTGGATATATAAAATATATGTGCACTGGAAAAATAATATATGTGCACTGGATATTTAATATATGTGCACTGGATATATAATATATCTGCACTGGATATTTAATATATGTGCTCTGGATATTTAATATAACTGCAATGGATATTTTATATATGTGCACTGGATATTTAATATGTGCGCACTGGATATATATAATATATGTGCACTGGACATATAATAAATGATCACTGGATATTTAATATATGTGCAGTGGATATATATAATATATGTGCACTGGATATTTAATATATGTGCACTGGATATTTAATATATTTGCACTGGATATATATAAAATAAGTGCACTGGTTATATAAAATATATGTGCACTGGATATTTAATATATGTGCACTGGATATTTAATATATTTGCACTGGATATATATAATATAAGTGCACTGGTTATATAAAATATATGTGCAATGGATATTTAATATATGTGCAGTGGATATATATATAATATATGTGCAATAGATATTTAATAAATGTGCACTGGATATATATAATTTATGTGCACTGGATATATAATATATGTGCACTGGAAATTTAATATATGTGCACTGGATATATATAATATATGTGCACTGGATATTTAATATATGTGCACTGGATATATATAATATTTGTGCACTAAATATATAATATATGTGCACTGGATATATACAATCAATGTGCTCTGAAAATATAATATATGTGCACTGGATAAATAATATATGTGCACTGGATATTTAATATATGTGCCCTATATATATATATAATATATGTGCCCTGGATATATAATATATGTGCTCTGGATATTTAATATATCTGCATTGGATATTTAATATATGTGCACTGGATATTTAATATTTGTGCACTGGATATATATAATATATGTGCACTGGATATTTAATATATGTGCACTGGATATATATAATACATGTGCACAGGATATTTAATATATGTGCACTAGATATATATAATATAAGTGCACTGGATATTTAATATATTTGCACTGGATATATAATATATCTGCACTGGATATTTAATATATGTCCTCTGGATATTTAATATAACTGCACTGGATATTTAATATATGTGCACATGGATATTTAATATGTGTGCACTGGATATATATAATATATGTGCACTGGATATATAATAAATGTGCACTGGATATTTAATATATGTGCAGTGGATATATATAAAATATGAGCACTGGATATTTAATATAACTTCACTGGATATTTAATATATGTGCACTGGATATTTAATATGTGTGCACTGGATATATATAATATATGTGCACTGGATATATAATAAATGTGCACTGGATATTTAATATATGTGCAGTGGATATATATAATATATGTGCACTGGATATATAATAAATGTGCACTGGATATTTAATATATGTGCAGTGGATATATATAATATATGTGCACTGGATATTCAATATATGTGCACTGGATATTTAATAAATGTGCACTGGATATTTATAATTTATGTGCACTGGATATATAATATATGTGCACTGGAAATTTAATATATGTGCACTGGATATATATAACATATGTGCACTGGATATATAATATATGCGCACTGGAAATATAATATATGTGCACTTGATATTTAATATATGTGCACTGTATATATATAATGTATGTGCACTGGATATATAATATATGTGCACTGGATATATAAAATATATGTGCACTGGATATTTAATATATGTGCACTGGATATATATGATATATGTGCACTGGATTTATATATATAATATATGTGCACTGGAAATATAATATATGTGCACTTGATATTTAATATATGTGCACTGGATATTTAATATATGTGCACTGGATATAAATAATATATGTGCAATGGATATTTAATATATGTGCACTGGATATATATAATATATGTGCACTGGATATATACAATATATGTGCACTGGATATATACAATATATGTTCTCTTAAAATATAATATATGTGCACTGGATAAATAATATATGTGCACTGGATATTTAATATATGTGCCCTGGATATATATAAAAAATATGTGCCCTGGATATATAATATATGTTCTCTGGATATTTAATATATCTGCATTGGATATTTAATATATGTGCACTGGATATTTAATATGTGTGCACTGGATGTATATAATATATGTGCACTGGATATTTAATATATGTGCAATGGATATATATAATATATGTGCACAGGATATTTAATTTATGTGCACTAGATATATATAATATATGTGCACTGGATATTTAATATATTTGCACTGGATATATATAATATATGTGCACTGGTTATATATAATATATGTGCAATGCATATTTAATATATGTGCACTGGATATATAATATGTGTGCACTGGATATTTAATAAATGTGCACTGGATATTTATAATTTATGTGCACTGGATATATAATATATCTGCACTGGATATTAAATATGTGTGCTCTGGATATTTAATATAACTGCACTGAATATTTAATATATGTGCACTGGATATTTAATATGTGTGCACTGGATATAGATAATATATGTGCACTGGATATATAATAAATGTGCACTGGATATTTAATATATGTGCAGTGGATATATATAATATATGTGCACTAGATATTTAATATAACTGCACTGGATATTTAATATATGTGCACTGGATATATATAATATATGTGCACTGGATATATAATAAATGTGCACTGGATATTTAATATATGTGCAGTGGATATATATAATATATGTGCACTGGATATATAATATATGTGCACTGGATATATATTATATATGTGCACTGGATATTTAATAAATGTGCACTGGATATTTATAATTTATGTGCACTGGATATATAATATATGTGCACTGGAAATTTAATATATGTGCACTGGATATATATAACATATGTGCACTGGATATATAATATATGTGAACTGGAAATGTAATATATGTGCACTTGATATTTAATATATGTGCACTGTATATATATATATAATGTATGTGCACTGGATATATAATATATGTGCACTGGATATATAAAATATATGTGCACTGGATATTTAATATATGTGCACTGGATATATATAATATATGTGCACTGGATTTATATATATAATATATGTGCACTGGAAATATAATATATGTGCACTTGATATTTAATATATGTGCACTGGATATTTAATATATGTGCATTGGATATATATAATATATGTGCACTTGATATTTAATATATGTGCACTGGATATATATAATATATGTGCACTAAATATATAATATATGTGCACTGGATATTTAATATATGTGCACTGGATATATAAAATATATGTGCACTGGAAAAATAATATATGTGCACTGGATATTTAATATATGTGCACTGGATATATAATATATCTGCACTGGATATTTAATATATGTGCTCTGGATATTTAATATAACTGCAATGGATATTTTATATATGTGCACTGGATATTTAATATGTGCGCACTGGATATATATAATATATGTGCACTGGATATATAATAAATGTTCACTGGATATTTAATATATGTGCAGTGGATATATATAATATATGTGCACTGGATATTTAATATATGTGCACTGGATATTTAATATATTTGCACTGGATATATATAAAATAAGTGCACTGGTTATATAAAATATATGTGCACTGGATATTTAATATATGTGCACTGGATATTTAATATATTTGCACTGGATATATATAATATAAGTGCACTGGTTATATAAAATATATGTGCAATGGATATTTAATATATGTGCAGTGGATATATATATAATATATGTGCAATAGATATTTAATAAATGTGCACTGGATATATATAATTTATGTGCACTGGATATATAATATATGTGCACTGGAAATTTAATATATGTGCACTGGATATATATAATATATGTGCACTGGATATTTAATATATGTGCACTGGATATATATAATATTTGTGCACTAAATATATAATATATGTGCACTGGATATACACAATCAATGTGCTCTGAAAATATAATATATGTGCACTGGATAAATAATATATGTGCACTGGATATTTAATATATGTGCCCTATATATATATATAATATATGTGCCCTGGATATATAATATATGTGCTCTGGATATTTAATATATCTGCATTGGATATTTAATATATGTGCACTGGATATTTAATATTTGTGCACTGGATATATATAATATATGTGCACTGGATATTTAATATATGTGCACTGGATATATATAATACATGTGCACAGGATATTTAATATATGTGCACTAGATATATATAATATAAGTGCACTGGATATTTAATATATTTGCACTGGATATATATATAATATATGTGCACTGGTTATATATAATATATGTGCAACGCATATTTAATATATGTGCACTGGATATATATAATATATGTGCACTGTATATTTAATAAATGTGCACTGTATATTTATAATTTATGTGCACTGGATATATAATATATCTGCACTGGATATTTAATATATGTCCTCTGGATATTTAATATAACTGCACTGGATATTTAATATATGTGCACATGGATATTTAATATGTGTGCACTGGATATATATAATATATGTGCACTGGATATATAATAAATGTGCACTGGATATTTAATATATGTGCAGTGGATATATATAAAATATGAGCACTGGATATTTAATATAACTTCACTGGATATTTAATATATGTGCACTGGATATTTAATATGTGTGCACTGGATATATATAATATATGTGCACTGGATATATAATAAATGTGCACTGGATATTTAATATATGTGCAGTTGATATATATAATATATGTGCACTGGATATATAATAAATGTGCACTGGATATTTAATATATGTGCAGTGGATATATATAATATATGTGCACTGGATATTCAATATATGTGCACTGGATATTTAATAAATGTGCACTGGATATTTATAATTTATGTGCACTGGATATATAATATATGTGCACTGGAAATTTAATATATGTGCAATGGATATTTAATATATGTGCACTGGATATATATAATATATGTGCACTAGATATATACAATATATGTGCACTGGATATATACAATATATGTTCTCTTAAAATATAATATATGTGCACTGGATAAATAATATATGTGCACTGGATATTTAATATATGTGCCCTGGATATATATAAAAAATATGTGCCCTGGATATATAATATATGTTCTCTGGATATTTAATATATCTGCATTGGATATTTAATATATGTGCACTGGATATTTAATATGTGTGCACTGGATATATATAATATATGTGCACTGGATATTTAATATATGTGCACTGGATATATATAATATATGTGCACAGGATATTTAATTTATGTGCACTAGATATATATAATATATGTGCACTGGATATTTAATATATTTGCACTGGATATATATAATATATGTGCACTGGTTATATATAATATATGTGCAATGCATATTTAATATATGTGCACTGGATATATATAATATGTGTGCAATGGATATTTAATAAATGTGCACTGGATATTTATAATTTATGTGCACTGGATATATAATATATCTGCACTGGATAATAAATATGTGTGCTCTGGATATTTAATATAACTGCACTGAATATTTAATATATGTGCACTGGATATTTAATATGTGTGCACTGGATATATATAATATATGTGCACTGGATATATAATAAATGTGCACTGGATATTTAATATATGTGCACTGGATATATATAATATATGTGCACTGGAAATTTAATATATGTGCACTGGATATATATAACATATGTGCACTGGATATATAATATATGTGAACTGGAAATATAATATATGTGCACTTGATATTTAATATATGTGCACTGTATATATATAATGTATGTGCACTGGATATATAATATATGTGCACTGGATATATAAAATATATGTGCACTGGATATTTAATATATGTGCACTGGATATATATAATATATGTGCACTAGATTTATATATATAATATATGTGCACTGGAAATATAATATATGTGCACTTGATATTTAATATATGTGCACTGGATATTTAATATATGTGCATTGGATATATATAATATATGTGCACTTGATATTTAATATATGTGCACTGGATATATATAATATATGTGCACTAAATATATAATATATGTGCACTGGATATTTAATATATGTGCACTGGATATATAAAATATATGTGCACTGGAAAAATAATATATGTGCATTGGTTATTTAATATATGTGCACTGGATATATAATATATCTGCACTGGATATTTAATATATGTGCTCTGGATATTTAATATAACTGCAATGGATATTTTATATATGTGCACTGGATATTTAATATGTGTGCACTGGATATATATAATATATGTGCACTGGATATATAATAAATGTGCACTGGATATTTAATATATGTGCAGTGGATATATAATATATGTGCACTGGATATTTAATATATGTGCACTGGATATTTAATATATTTGCACTGGATATATATAATATAAGTGCACTGGTTATATAAAATATATGTGCACTGGATATTTAATATATGTGCACTGGATATTTAATATATTTGCACTGGATATATATAATATAAGTGCACTGGTTATATAAAATATATGTGCAATGGATATTTAATATATGTGCAGTGGATATATATATAATATATGTGCAATAGATATTTAATAAATGTGCACTGGATATATATAATTTATGTGCACTGGATATATAATATATGTGCACTGGAAATTTAATATATGTGCACTGGATATATATAATATATGTGCACTGGATATTTAATATATGTGCACTGGATATATATAATATTTGTGCACTAAATATATAATATATGTGCACTGGATATATACAATAAATGTGCTCTGAAAATATAATATATGTGCACTGGATAAATAATATATGTGCACTGGAAATTTAATATATGTGCACTGGATATATATAACATATGTGCACTGGATATATAATATATGTGCTCTGGATATTTAATATATCTGCATTGGATATTTAATATATGTGCACTGGATATTTAATATTTGTGCACTGGATATATATAATATATGTGCACTGGATATTTAATATATGTGCACTGGATATATATAATACATGTGCACAGGATATTTAATATATGTGCACTAGATATATATAATATAAGTGCACTGGATATTTAATATATTTGCACTGGATATATATAATATATGTGCACTGGTTATATATAATATATGTACAATGCATATTTAATATATGTGCACTGGATATATATAATATATGTGCACTGGATATTTAATAAATGTGCACTGGATATTTATAATTTATGTGCACTGGATATATAATATATCTGCACTGGATATTTAATATATGTCCTCTGGATATTTAATATAACTGCACTGGATATTTAATATATGTGCACATGGATATTTAATATGTGTGCACTGGATATATATAATATATGTGCACTGGATATATAATAAATGTGCACTGGATATTTAATATATGTGCAGTGGATATATATAATATATGAGCACTGGATATTTAATATAACTTCACTGGATATTTAATATATGTGCACTGGATATTTAATATGTGTGCACTGGATATATATAATATATGTGCACTGGATATATAATAAATGTGCACTGGATATTTAATATATGTGCAGTGGATATATATAATATATATGCACTGGATATATAATAAATGTGCACTGGATATTTAATATATGTGCAGTGGATATATATAATATATGTGCACTGGATATTCAATATATGTGCACTGGATATTTAATAAATGTGCACTGGATATTTATAATTTATGTGCACCGGATATATAATATATGTGCACTGGAAATTTAATATATGTGCACTGGATATATATAACATATGTGCACTGGATATATAATATATGTGCACTGGAAATATAATATATGTGCACTTGATATTTAATATATGTGCACTGTATATATATAATGTATGTGCACTGGATATATAATATATGTGCACTGGATATATAAAATATATGTGCACTGGATATTTAATATATGTGCACTGGATATATATAATATATGTGCACTGGATTTATATATATAATATATGTGCACTGGAAATATAATATATGTGCACTTGATATTTAATATATGTGCACTGGATATTTAATATATGTGCATTGGATATATATAATATATGTGCACTTGATATTTAATATATGTGCACTGGATATATATAATATATGTGCACTAAATATATAATATATGTGCACTGGATATTTAATATATGTGCACTGGATATATAAAATATATGTGCACTGGAAAAATAATATATGTGCACTGGATATTTAATATATGTGCACTGGATATATAATATATCTGCACTGGATATTTAATATATGTGCTCTGGATATTTAATATAACTGCAATGGATATTTTATATATGTGCACTGGATATTTAATATGTGCGCACTGGATATATATAATATATGTGCACTGGATATATAATAAATGTTCACTGGATATTTAATATATGTGCAGTGGATATATATAATATATGTGCACTGGATATTTAATATATGTGCACTGGATATTTAATATATTTGCACTGGATATATATAAAATAAGTGCACTGGTTATATAAAATATATGTGCACTGGATATTAAATATATGTGCACTGGATATTTAATATATTTGCACTGGATATATATAATATAAGTGCACTGGTTATATAAAATATATGTGCAATGGATATTTAATATATGTGCAGTGGATATATATATAATATATGTGCAATAGATATTTAATAAATGTGCACTGGATATATATAATTTATGTGCACTGGATATATAATATATGTGCACTGGAAATTTAATATATGTGCACTGGATATATATAATATATGTGCACTGGATATTTAATATATGTGCACTGGATATATATAATATTTGTGCACTAAATATATAATATATGTGCACTGGATATATACAATCAATGTGCTCTGAAAATATAATATATGTGCACTGGATAAATAATATATGTGCACTGGATATTTAATATATGTGCCCTATATATATATATAATATATGTGCCCTGGATATATAATATATGTGCTCTGGATATTTAATATATCTGCATTGGATATTTAATATATGTGCACTGGATATTTAATATTTGTGCACTGGATATATATAATATATGTGCACTGGATATTTAATATATGTGCACTGGATATATATAATACATGTGCACAGGATATTTAATATATGTGCACTAGATATATATAATATAAGTGCACTGGATATTTAATATATTTGCACTGGATATATATAATATATGTGCACTGGTTATATATAATATATGTACAATGCATATTTAATATATGTGCACTGGATATATATAATATATGTGCACTGGATATTTAATAAATGTGCACTGGATATTTATAATTTATGTGCACTGGATATATAATATATCTGCACTGGATATTTAATATATGTCCTCTGGATATTTAATATAACTGCACTGGATATTTAATATATGTGCACATGGATATTTAATATGTGTGCACTGGATATATATAATATATGTGCACTGGATATATAATAAATGTGCACTGGATATTTAATATATGTGCAGTGGATATATATAATATATGAGCACTGGATATTTAATATAACTTCACTGGATATTTAATATATGTGCACTGGATATTTAATATGTGTGCACTGGATATATATAATATATGTGCACTGGATATATAATAAATGTGCACTGGATATTTAATATATGTGCAGTGGATATATATAATATATATGCACTGGATATATAATAAATGTGCACTGGATATTTAATATATGTGCAGTGGATATATATAATATATGTGCACTGGATATTCAATATATGTGCACTGGATATTTAATAAATGTGCACTGGATATTTATAATTTATGTGCACCGGATATATAATATATGTGCACTGGAAATTTAATATATGTGCACTGGATATATATAACATATGTGCACTGGATATATAATATATGTGCACTGGAAATATAATATATGTGCACTTGATATTTAATATATGTGCACTGTATATATATAATGTATGTGCACTGGATATATAATATATGTGCACTGGATATATAAAATATATGTGCACTGGATATTTAATATATGTGCACTGGATATATATAATATATGTGCACTGGATTTATATATATAATATATGTGCACTGGAAATATAATATATGTGCACTTGATATTTAATATATGTGCACTGGATATTTAATATATGTGCATTGGATATATATAATATATGTGCACTTGATATTTAATATATGTGCACTGGATATATATAATATATGTGCACTAAATATATAATATATGTGCACTGGATATTTAATATATGTGCACTGGATATATAAAATATATGTGCACTGGAAAAATAATATATGTGCACTGGATATTTAATATATGTGCACTGGATATATAATATATCTGCACTGGATATTTAATATATGTGCTCTGGATATTTAATATAACTGCAATGGATATTTTATATATGTGCACTGGATATTTAATATGTGCGCACTGGATATATATAATATATGTGCACTGGATATATAATAAATGTTCACTGGATATTTAATATATGTGCAGTGGATATATATAATATATGTGCACTGGATATTTAATATATGTGCACTGGATATTTAATATATTTGCACTGGATATATATAAAATAAGTGCACTGGTTATATAAAATATATGTGCACTGGATATTAAATATATGTGCACTGGATATTTAATATATTTGCACTGGATATATATAATATAAGTGCACTGGTTATATAAAATATATGTGCAATGGATATTTAATATATGTGCAGTGGATATATATATAATATATGTGCAATAGATATTTAATAAATGTGCACTGGATATATATAATTTATGTGCACTGGATATATAATATATGTGCACTGGAAATTTAATATATGTGCACTGGATATATATAATATATGTGCACTGGATATTTAATATATGTGCACTGGATATATATAATATTTGTGCACTAAATATATAATATATGTGCACTGGATATATACAATCAATGTGCTCTGAAAATATAATATATGTGCACTGGATAAATAATATATGTGCACTGGATATTTAATATATGTGCCCTATATATATATATAATATATGTGCCCTGGATATATAATATATGTGCTCTGGATATTTAATATATCTGCATTGGATATTTAATATATGTGCACTGGATATTTAATATTTGTGCACTGGATATATATAATATATGTGCACTGGATATTTAATATATGTGCACTGGATATATATAATACATGTGCACAGGATATTTAATATATGTGCACTAGATATATATAATATAAGTGCACTGGATATTTAATATATTTGCACTGGATATATATATAATATATGTGCACTGGTTATATATAATATATGTGCAATGCATATTTAATATATGTGCACTGGATATATATAATATATGTGCACTGGATATTTAATAAATGTGCACTGTATATTTATAATTTATGTGCACTGGATATATAATATATCTGCACTGGATATTTAATATATGTCCTCTGGATATTTAATATAACTGCATTGGATATTTAATATATGTGCACATGGATATTTAATATGTGTGCACTGGATATATATAATATATGTGCACTGGATATATAATAAATGTGCACTGGATATTTAATATATGTGCAGTGGATATATATAAAATATGAGCACTGGATATTTAATATAACTTCACTGGATATTTAATATATGTGCACTGGATATTTAATATGTGTGCACTGGATATATATAATATATGTGCACTGGATATATAATAAATGTGCACTGGATATTTAATATATGTGCAGTGGATATATATAATATATGTGCACTGGATATATAATAAATGTGCACTGGATATTTAATATATGTGCAGTGGATATATATAATATATGTGCACTGGATATTCAATATATGTGCACTGGATATTTAATAAATGTGCACTGGATATTTATAATTTATGTGCACTGGATATATAATATATGTGCACTGGAAATTTAATATATGTGCACTGGATATATATAACATATGTGCACTGGATATATAATATATGCGCACTGGAAATATAATATATGTGCACTTGATATTTAATATATGTGCACTGTATATATATATAATGTATGTGCACTGGATATATAATATATGTGCACTGGATATATAAAATATATGTGCACTGGATATTTAATATATGTGCACTGGATATATATGATATATGTGCACTGGATTTATATATATAATATATGTGCACTGGAAATATAATATATGTGCACTTGATATTTAATATATGTGCACTGGATATTTAATATATGTGCACTGGATATAAATAATATATGTGCAATGGATATTTAATATATGTGCACTGGATATATATAATATATGTGCACTGGATATATACAATATATGTGCACTGGATATATACAATATATGTTCTCTTAAAATATAATATATGTGCACTGGATAAATAATATATGTGCACTGGATATTTAATATATGTGCCCTGGATATATATAAAAAATATGTGCCCTGGATATATAATATATGTTCTCTGGATATTTAATATATCTGCATTGGATATTTAATATATGTGCACTGGATATTTAATATGTGTGCACTGGATATATATAATATATGTGCACTGGATATTTAATATATGTGCACTGGATATATATAATATATGTGCACAGGATATTTAATTTATGTGCACTAGATATATATAATATATGTGCACTGGATATTTAATATATTTGCACTGGATATATATAATATATGTGCACTGGTTATATATAATATATGTGCAATGCATATTTAATATATGTGCACTGGATATATATAATATGTGTGCACTGGATATTTAATAAATGTGCACTGGATATTTATAATTTATGTGCACTGGATATATAATATATCTGCACTGGATATTAAATATGTGTGCTCTGGATATTTAATATAACTGCACTGAATATTTAATATATGTGCACTGGATATTTAATATGTGTGCACTGGATATATAATAAATGTGCACTGGATATTTAATATATGTGCAGTGGATATATATAATATATGTGCACTAGATATTTAATATAACTGCACTGGATATTTAATATATGTGCACTGGATATATATAATATATGTGCACTGGATATATAATAAATGTGCACTGGATATTTAATATATGTGCAGTGGATATATATAATATATGTGCACTGGATATATAATATATGTGCACTGGATATATATTATATATGTGCACTGGATATTTAATAAATGTGCACTGGATATTTATAATTTATGTGCACTGGATATATAATATATGTGCACTGGAAATTTAATATATGTGCACTGGATATATATAACATATGTGCACTGGATATATAATATATGTGAACTGGAAATATAATATATGTGCACTTGATATTTAATATATGTGCACTGTATATATATATAATGTATGTGCACTGGATATATAATATATCTACACTGGATATTTAATATATGTCCTCTGGATATTTAATATAACTGCACTGGATATTTAATATATGTGCACATGGATATTTAATATGTGTGCACTGGATATATATAATATATGTGCACTGGATATATAATAAATGTGCACTGGATATTTAATATATGTGCAGTGGATATATATAAAATATGAGCACTGGATATTTAATATAACTTCACTGGATATTTAATATATGTGCACTGGATATTTAATATGTGTGCACTGGATATATATAATATATGTGCACTGGATATATAATAAATGTGCACTGGATATTTAATATATGTGCACTGGATATATATAATATATGTGCACTGGATATATAATAAATGTGCACTGGATATTTAATATATGTGCAGTGGATATATATAATATATGTGCACTGGATATTCAATATATGTGCACTGGATATTTAATAAATGTGCACTGGATATTTATAATTTATGTGCACTGGATATATAATATATGTGCACTGGAAATTTAATATATGTGCACTGGATATATATAACATATGTGCACTGGATATATAATATATGCGCACTGGAAATATAATATATGTGCACTTGATATTTAATATATGTGCACTGTATATATATATAATGTATGTGCACTGGATATATAATATATGTGCGATGGATATATAAAATATATGTGCACTGGATATTTAATATATGTGCACTGGATATATATGATATATGTGCACTGGATTTATATATATAATATATGTGCACTGGAAATATAATATATGTGCACTTGATATTTAATATATGTGCACTGGATATTTAATATATGTGCACTGGATATAAATAATATATGTGCAATGGATATTTAATATATGTGCACTGGATATATATAATATATGTGCACTGGATATATACAATATATGTGCACTGGATATATACAATATATGTTCTCTTAAAATATAATATATGTGCACTGGATAAATAATATATGTGCACTGGATATTTAATATATGTGCCCTGGATATATATAAAAAATATGTGCCCTGGATATATAATATATGTTCTCTGGATATTTAATATATCTGCATTGGATATTTAATATATGTGCACTGGATATTTAATATGTGTGCACTGGATATATATAATATATGTGCACTGGATATTTAATATATGTGCACTGGATATATATAATATATGTGCACAGGATATTTAATTTATGTGCACTAGATATATATAATATATGTGCACTGGATATTTAATATATTTGCACTGGATATATATAATATATGTGCACTGGTTATATATAATATATGTGCAATGCATATTTAATATATGTGCACTGGATATATATAATATGTGTGCACTGGATATTTAATAAATGTGCACTGGATATTTATAATTTATGTGCACTGGATATATAATATATCTGCACTGGATATTAAATATGTGTGCTCTGGATATTTAATATAACTGCACTGAATATTTAATATATGTGCACTGGATATTTAATATGTGTGCACTGGATATAGATAATATATGTGCACTGGATATATAATAAATGTGCACTGGATATTTAATATATGTGCAGTGGATATATATAATATATGTGCACTAGATATTTAATATAACTGCACTGGATATTTAATATATGTGCACTGGATATATATAATATATGTGCACTGGATATATAATAAATTTGCACTGGATATTTAATATATGTGCAGTGGATATATATAATATATGTGCACTGGATATATAATATATGTGCACTGGATATATATTATATATGTGCACTGGATATTTAATAAATGTGCACTGGATATTTATAATTTATGTGCACTGGATATATAATATATGTGCACTGGAAATTTAATATATGTGCACTGGATATATAAAACATATGTGCACTGGATATATAATATATGTGAACTGGAAATATAATATATGTGCACTTGATATTTAATATATGTGCACTGTATATATATAATGTATGTGCACTGGATATATAATATATGTGCACTGGATATATAAAATATATGTGCACTGGATATTTAATATATGTGCACTGGATATATATAATATATGTGCACTGGATTTATATATATAATATATGTGCACTGGAAATATAATATATGTGCACTTGATATTTAATATATGTGCACTGGATATTTAATATATGTGCATTGCATATATATAATATATGTGCACTTGATATTTAATATATGTGCACTGGATATATATAATATATGTGCACTAAATATATAATATATGTGCACTGGATATTTAATATATGTGCACTGGATATATAAAATATATGTGCACTGGAAAAATAATATGTGTGCACTGGATATATATAATATATGTGCACTGGATATATAATAAATGTGCACTGGATATTTAATATATGTGCAGTGGATATATATAATATATGAGCACTGGATATTTAATATAACTTCACTGGATATTTAATATATGTGCACTGGATATATAATATGTGTGCAATGGATATATATATAATATATGTGCACTGGATATATAATAAATGTGCACTGGATATTTAATATATGTGCAGTGGATATATATAATATATGTGCACTGGATATATAATAAATGTGCACTGGATATTTAATATATGTGCAGTGGATATATATAATATATGTGCACTGGATATTCAATATATGTGCACTGGATATTTAATAAATGTGCACTGGATATTTATAATTTATGTGCACTGGATATTCAATATATGTGCACTGGATCTTTAATAAATGTGCACTGGATATTTATAATTTATGTGCACTGGATATATAATATATGTGCACTGGAAATTTAATATATGTGCACTGGATATATATAACATATGTGCACTGGATATATAATATATGTGCACTGGAAATATAATATATGTGCACTTGTTATTTAATATATGTGCACTGTATATATATAATGTATGTGCACTGGATATATAATATATGTGCACTGGATATATAAAATATATGTGCACTGGATATTTAATATATGTGCACTGGATATATATGATATATGTGCAATGGATTTATATATATAATATATGTGCACTGGAAATATAATATATGTGCACTTGATATTTAATATATGTGCACTGGATATTTAATATATGTGCACTGGATATAAATAATATATGTGCAATGGATATTTAATATATGTGCACTGGATATATATAATATATGTGCACTGGATATATACAATATATGTGCACTGGATATATACAATATATGTTCTCTTAAAATATAATATATGTGCACTGGATAAATAATATATGTGCACTGGATATTTAATATATGTGCCCTGGATATATATAAAAAATATGTGCCCTGGATATATAATATATGTTCTCTGGATATTTAATATATCTGCATTGGATATTTAATATATGTGCACTGGATATTTAATATGTGAGCACTGGATATATATAATATATGTGCACTGGATATTTAATATATGTGCACTGGATATATATAATATATGTGCACAGGATATTTAATTTATGTGCACTAGATATATATAATATATGTGCACTGGATATTTAATATATTTGCACTGGATATATATAATATATGTGCACTGGTTATATATAATATATGTGCAATGCATATTTAATATATGTGCACTGGATATATATAATATGTGTGCAATGGATATTTAATAAATGTGCACTGGATATTTATAATTTATGTGCACTGGATATATAATATATCTGCACTGGATAATAAATATGTGTGCTCTGGATATTTAATATAACTGCACTGAATATTTAATATATGTGCACTGGATATTTAATATGTGTGCACTGGATATATATAATATATGTGCACTGGATATATAATAAATGTGCACTGGATATTTAATATATGTGCAGTGGATATATATAATATATGTGCACTAGATATTTAATATAACTGCACTGGATATTTAATATATGTGCACTGGATATATATAATATATGTGCACTGGATATATAATAAATGTGCACTGGATATTTAATATATGTGCACTGGATATATATAATATATGTGCACTGGATATATAATATATGTGCACTGGATATATATTATATATGTGCACTGGATATTTAATAAATGTGCACTGGATATTTATAATTTATGTGCACTGGATATATAATATATGTGCACTGGAAATTTAATATATGTGCACTGGATATATATAACATATGTGCACTGGATATATAATATATGTGAACTGGATATTTAATATATGTGCAGTGGATATATATAATATATGTGCACTAGATATTTAATATAACTGCACTGGATATTTAATATATGTGCACTGGATATATATAATATATGTGCACTGGAAATTTAATATATGTGCACTGGATATATATAACATATGTGCACTGGATATATAATATATGTGAACTGGAAATATAATATATGTGCACTTGATATTTAATATATGTGCACTGTATATATATAATGTATGTGCACTGGATATATAATATATGTGCACTGGATATATAAAATATATGTACACTGGATATTTAATATATGTGCACTGGATATATATAATATATGTGCACTAGATTTATATATATAATATATGTGCACTGGAAATATAATATATGTGCACTTGATATTTAATATATGTGCACTGGATATTTAATATATGTGCATTGGATATATATAATATATGTGCACTTGATATTTAATATATGTGCACTGGATATATATAATATATGTGCACTAAATATATAATATATGTGCACTGGATATTTAATATATGTGCACTGGATATATAAAATATATGTGCACTGGAAAAATAATATATGTGCACTGGTTATTTAATATATGTGCACTGGATATATAATATATCTGCACTGGATATTTAATATATGTGCTCTGGATATTTAATATAACTGCAATGGATATTTTATATATGTGCACTGGATATTTAATATGTGTGCACTGGATATATATAATATATGTGCACTGGATATATAATAAATGTGCACTGGATATTTAATATATGTGCAGTGGATATATATAATATATGTGCACTGGATATTTAATATATGTGCACTGGATATTTAATATATTTGCACTGGATATATATAATATAAGTGCACTGGTTATATAAAATATATGTGCACTGGATATTTAATATATGTGCACTGGATATTTAATATATTTGCACTGGATATATATAATATAAGTGCACTGGTTATATAAAATATATGTGCAATGGATATTTAATATATGTGCAGTGGATATATATATAATATATGTGCAATAGATATTTAATAAATGTGCACTGGATATATATAATTTATGTGCACTGGATATATAATATATGTGCACTGGAAATTTAATATATGTGCACTGGATATATATAATATATGTGCACTGGATATTTAATATATGTGCACTGGATATATATAATATTTGTGCACTAAATATATAATATATGTGCACTGGATATATACAATCAATGTGCTCTGAAAATATAATATATGTGCACTGGATAAATAATATATGTGCACTGGATATTTAATATATGTGCCCTATATATATATATATATAATATATGTGCCCTGGATATATAATATATGTGCTCTGGATATTTAATATATCTGCATTGGATATTTAATATATGTGCACTGGATATTTAATATTTGTGCACTGGATATATATAATATATGTGCACTGGATATTTAATATATGTGCACTGGATATATATAATACATGTGCACAGGATATTTAATATATGTGCACTAGATATATATAATATAAGTGCACTGGATATTTAATATATTTGCACTGGATATATATAATATATGTGCACTGGTTATATATAATATATGTGCAATGCATATTTAATATATGTGCACTGGATATATATAATATATGTGCACTGGATATTTAATAAATGTGCACTGGATATTTATAATTTATGTGCACTGGATATATAATATATCTGCAATGGATATTTAATATATGTCCTCTGGATATTTAATATAACTGCACTGGATATTTAATATATGTGCACATGGATATTTAATATGTGTGCACTGGATATATATAATATATGTGCACTGGATATATAATAAATGTGCACTGGATATTTAATATATGTGCAGTGGATATATATAATATATGAGCACTGGATATTTAATATAACTTCACTGGATATTTAATATATGTGCACTGGATATTTAATATGTGTGCACTGGATATATATAATATATGTGCACTGGATATATAATAAATGTGCACTGGATATTTAATATATGTGCAGTGGATATATATAATATATATGCACTGGATATATAATAAATGTGCACTGGATATTTAATATATGTGCAGTGGATATATATAATATATGTGCACTGGATATTCAATATATGTGCACTGGATATTTAATAAATGTGCACTGGATATTTATAATTTATGTGCACTGGATATATAATATATGTGCACTGGAAATTTAATATATGTGCACTGGATATATATAACATATGTGCACTGGATATATAATATATGTGCACTGGAAATATAATATATGTGCACTTGATATTTAATATATGTGCACTGTATATATATAATGTATGTGCACTGGATATATAATATATGTGCACTGGATATATAAAATATATGTGCACTGGATATTTAATATATGTGCACTGGATATATATAATATATGTACACTGGATTTATATATATAATATATGTGCACTGGAAATATAATATATGTGCACTTGATATTTAATATATGTGCACTGGATATTTAATATATGTGCATTGGATATATATAATATATGTGCACTTGATATTTAATATATGTGCACTGGATATATATAATATATGTGCACTAAATATATAATATATGTGCACTGGATATTTAATATATGTGCACTGGATATATAAAATATATGTGCACTGGAAAAATAATATATGTGCACTGGATGTTTAATATATGTGCACTGGATATATAATATATCTGCACTGGATATTTAATATATGTGCTCTGGATATTTAATATAACTGCAATGGATATTTTATATATGTGCACTGGATATTTAATATGTGCGCACTGGATATATATAATATATGTGCACTGGATATATAATAAATGTTCACTGGATATTTAATATATGTGCAGTGGATATATATAATATATGTGCACTGGATATTTAATATATGTGCACTGGATATTTAATATATTTGCACTGGATATATATAAAATAAGTGCACTGGTTATATAAAATATATGTGCAATGGATATTTAATATATGTGCAGTGGATATATATATAATATATGTGCAATAGATATTTAATAAATGTGCACTGGATATATATAATTTATGTGCACTGGATATATAATATATGTGCACTGGAAATTTAATATATGTGCACTGGATATATATAATATATGTGCACTGGATATTTAATATATGTGCACTGGATATATATAATATTTGTGCACTAAATATATAATATATGTGCACTGGATATATACAATCAATGTGCTCTGAAAATATAATATATGTGCACTGGATAAATAATATATGTGCACTGGATATTTAATATATGTGCCCTATATATATATATATAATATATGTGCCCTGGATATATAATATATGTGCTCTGGATATTTAATATATCTGCATTGGATATTTAATATATGTGCACTGGATATTTAATATTTGTGCACTGGATATATATAATATATGTGCACTGGATATTTAATATATGTGCACTGGATATATATAATACATGTGCACAGGATATTTAATATATGTGCACTAGATATATATAATATAAGTGCACTGGATATTTAATATATTTGCACTGGATATATATAATATAAGTGCACTTGATATTTAATATATTTGCACTGGATATTTAATATATGTGCAGTGGATATATATAAAATATGAGCACTGGATATTTAATATAACTTCACTGGATATTTAATATATGTGCACTGGATATTTAATATGTGTGCACTGGATATATATAATATATGTGCACTGGATATATAATAAATGTGCACTGGATATTTAATATATGTGCAGTGGATATATATAATATATGTGCACTGGATATATAATAAATGTGCACTGGATATTTAATATATGTGCAGTGGATATATATAATATATGTGCACTGGATATTCAATATATGTGCACTGGATATTTAATAAATGTGCACTGGATATTTATAATTTATGTGCACTGGATATATAATATATGTGCACTGGAAATTTAATATATGTGCACTGGATATATATAACATGTGTGCACTGGATATATAATATATGCGCACTGGAAATATAATATATGTGCACTTGATATTTAATATATGTGCACTGTATATATATAATGTATGTGCACTGGATATATAATATATGTGCACTGGATATATAAAATATATGTGCACTGGATATTTAATATATGTGCACTGGATATATATGATATATGTGCACTGGATTTATATATATAATATATGTGCACTGGAAATATAATATATGTGCACTTGATATTTAATATATGTGCACTGGATATTTAATATATGTGCACTGGATATAAATAATATATGTGCAATGGATATTTAATATATGTGCACTGGATATATATAATATATGTGCACTGGATATATACAATATATGTGCACTGGATATATACAATATATGTTCTCTTAAAATATAATATATGTGCACTGGATAAATAATATATGTGCACTGGATATTTAATATATGTGCCCTGGATATATATAAAAAATATGTGCCCTGGATATATAATATATGTTCTCTGGATATTTAATATATCTGCATTGGATATTTAATATATGTGCACTGGATATTTAATATGTGTGCACTGGATATATATAATATATGTGCACTGGATATTTAATATATGTGCACTGGATATATATAATATATGTGCACAGGATATTTAATTTATGTGCACTAGATATATATAATATATGTGCACTGGATATTTAATATATTTGCACTGGATATATATAATATATGTGCACTGGTTATATATAATATATGTGAAATGCATATTTAATATATGTGCACTGGATATATATAATATGTGTGCACTGGATATTTAATAAATGTGCACTGGATATTTATAATTTATGTGCACTGGATATATAATATATCTGCACTGGATATTAAATATGTGTGATCTGGATATTTAATATAACTGCACTGAATATTTAATATATGTGCACTGGATATTTAATATATGTGCAGTGGATATATATAATATATGTGCACTAGATATTTAATATAACTGCACTGGATATTTAATATATGTGCACTGGATATATATAATATATGTGCACTGGATATATAATAAATGTGCACTGGATATTTAATATATGTGCAGTGGATATATATAATATATGTGCACTGGATATATAATATATGTGCACTGGATATATATTATATATGTGCACTGGATATTTAATAAATGTGCACTGGATATTTATAATTTATGTGCACTGGATATATAATATATGTGCACTGGAAATTTAATATATGTGCACTGGATATATAATATATGTGAACTGGAAATATAATATATGTGCACTTGATATTTAATAAATGTGCACTGTATATATATAATGTATGTGCACTGGATATATAATATATGTGCACTGGATATATAAAATATATGTGCACTGGATATTTAATATATGTGCACTGGATATATATAATATATGTGCACTGGATTTATATATATAATATATGTGCACTGGATATTTAATAAATGTGCACTGGATATTTATAATTTATGTGCACTGGATATATAATATATCTGCACTGGATATTTAATATATGTCCTCTGGATATTTAATATAACTGCACTGGATATTTAATATATGTGCACATGGATATTTAATATGTGTGCACTGGATATATATAATATATGTGCACTGGATATATAATAAATGTGCACTGGATATTTAATATATGTGCAGTGGATATATATAATATATGAGCACTGGATATTTAATATAACTTCACTGGATATTTAATATATGTGCACTGGATATATAATATGTGTGCAATGGATATATATAATATATGTGCACTGGATATATAATAAATGTGCACTGGATATTTAATATATGTGCAGTGGATATATATAATATATGTGCACTGGATATATAATAAATGTGCACTGGATATTTAATATATGTGCAGTGGATATATATAATATATGTGCACTGGATATTCAATATATGTGCACTGGATATTTAATAAATGTGCACTGGATATTTATAATTTATGTGCAATGGATATTCAATATATGTGCACTGGATATTTAATAAATGTGCACTGGATATTTATAATTTATGTGCACTGGATATATAATATATGTGCACTGGAAATTTAATATATGTGCACTGGATATATATAACATATGTGCACTGGATATATAATATATGTGCACTGGAAATATAATATATGTGCACTTGATATTTAATATATGTGCACTGTATATATATAATGTATGTGCACTGGATATATAATATATGTGCACTGGATATATAAAATATATGTGCACTGGATATTTAATATATGTGCACTGGATATATATGATATATGTGCACTGGATTTATATATATAATATATGTGCACTGGAAATACAATATATGTGCACTTGATATTTAATATATGTGCACTGGATATTTAATATATGTGCACTGGATATAAATAATATATGTGCAATGGATATTTAATAGAGATGAGCGAACAGTGTTCTATCGAACACATGTTCGATCGGATATCAGGGTGTTCGCCATGTTCGAATCGAATCGAACACCACGTGGTAAAGTGCGCCAAAATTCGATTCCCCTCCCACCTTCCCTGGCGCCTTTTTTGCACCAATAACAGCGCAGGGGAGGTGGGACAGGAACTACGACACTGGGGGCATTGAAAAAAATTGGAAAAAGTCATTGGCTGCCGAAATCAGGTGACCTCCATTTTAGACGAATAGTGGATTTCAAATCCGGGTCATATGAGAATGTGAACTTTGTGACTATGAGACAGGGATAGCTGTACAGGCAGGGATAGCTAGGGATAACCTTTATTTAGGGGGGAATGTTATTAAAAATAACTTTTTGGGGCTCTATCGGGTGTGTAATTGTGATTTTTGTGAGATAAACTTTTTCCCATAGGGATGCATTGGCCAGCGCTGATTGGCCGAATTCCGTACTCTGGCCAATCAGTGCTGGCCAATGCATTCTATTAGCTTGATGAAGCAGAGTGTGCACAAGGGTTCAAGCGCACCCTCGGCTCTGATGTAGCAGAGCCGAGGCTGCACAAGGGTTCAAGCGCACCCTCGGCTCTGATGTAGGAGAGCCGAGGGTGCACTTGAACCCTTGTGCACCCTCAGCTCTGCTACATCAGAGCCGAGGGTGCGCTTGAACCCTTGTGCACACTCTGCTTCATCAAGCTAATAGAATGCATTGGCCAGCGCTGATTGGCCAATGTATTCTATTAGCCTGATGAAGTAGAGCTGAATGTGTGTGCTAAGCACACACATTCAGCTCTACTTCATCGGGCTAATAGAATGCATTGGCCAGCGCTGATTGGCCAGAGTACGGAACTCGACCAATCAGCGCTGGCTCTGCTGGAGGAGGCGGAGTCTAAGATCGCTCCACACCAGTCTCCATTCAGGTCCGACCTTAGACTCCGCCTCCTCCGGCAGAGCCAGCGCTGATTGGCCGAAGGCTGGCCAATGCATTCCTATGCGAATGCAGAGACTTAGCAGTGCTGAGTCAGTTTTGCTCAACTACACATCTGATGCACACTCGGCACTGCTACATCAGATGTAGCAATCTGATGTAGCAGAGCCGAGGGTGCACTAGAACCCCTGTGCAAACTCAGTTCACGCTAATAGAATGCATTGGCCAGCGCTGATTGGCCAATGCATTCTATTAGCCCGATGAAGTAGAGCTGAATGTGTGTGCTAAGCACACACATTCAGCACTGCTTCATCAAGCCAATACAATGCATTAGCCAGTGCTGATTGGCCAGAGTACGGAATTCGGCCAATCAGCGCTGGCTCTGCTGGAGGAGGCGGAGTCTAAGGTCGCTCCACACCAGTCTCCATTCAGGTCCGACCTTAGACTCCGCCTCCTCCGGCAGAGCCAGCGCTGATTGGCCGAAGGCTGGCCAATGCATTCCTATGCGAATGCATACTTAGCAGTGCTGAGTCAGTTTTGCTCAACTACACATCTGATGCACACTCGGCACTGCTACATCAGATGTAGCAATCTGATGTAGCAGAGCCGAGGGTGCACTAGAACCCCTGTGCAAACTCAGTTCACGCTAATAGAATGCATTGGCCAGCGCTGATTGGCCAATGCATTCTATTAGCCCGATGAAGTAGAGCTGAATGTGTGTGCTAAGCACACACATTCAGCACTGCTTCATCAAGCCAATACAATGCATTAGCCAGTGCTGATTGGCCAGAGTACGGAATTCGGCCAATCAGCGCTGGCTCTGCTGGAGGAGGCGGAGTCTAAGGTCGGACCTGAATGGAGACTGGTGTGGAGCGATCTTAGACTCCGCCTCCTCCAGCAGAGCCAGCGCTGATTGGTCGAGTTCCGTACTCTGGCCAATCAGCGCTGGCCAATGCATTCTATTAGCCCGATGAAGTAGAGCTGAATGTGTGTGCTTAGCACACACATTCAGCTCTACTTCATCAGGCTAATAGAATACATTGGCCAATCAGCGCTGGCCAATGCATTCTATTAGCTTGATGAAGCAGAGTGTGCACAAGGGTTCAAGCGCACCCTCGGCTCTGATGTAGCAGAGCTGAGGGTGCACAAGGGTTCAAGTGCACCCTCGGCTCTCCTACATCAGAGCCGAGGGTGCGCTTGAACCCTTGTGCACACTCTGCTTCATCAAGCTAATAGAATGCATTGGCCAGCACTGATTGGCCAGAGTACGGAATTCGGCCAATCAGCGCTGGCCAATGCATTCTATTAGCCCGATGAAGTAGAGCTGAATGTGTGTGCTAAGCACACACATTCAGCACTGCTTCATCACGCCAATACAATGCATTAGCCAGTGCTGATTGGCCAGAGTACGGAATTCGGCCAATCAGCGCTGGCTCTGCTGGAGGAGGCGGAGTCTAAGATCGCTCCACACCAGTCTCCATTCAGGTCCGACCTTAGACTCCGCCTCCTCCAGCAGAGCCAGCGCTGATTGGTCGAGTTCCGTACTCTGGCCAATCAGCGCTGGCCAATGCATTCTATTAGCCCGATGAAGTAGAGCTGAATGTGTGTGCTTAGCACACACATTCAGCTCTACTTCATCGGGCTAATAGAATGCATTGGCCAGCGCTGATTGGCCGAATTCCGTACTCTGGCCAATCAGCACTGGCTAATGCATTGTATTGGCTTGATGAAGCAGTGCTGAATGTGTGTGCTTAGCACACACATTCAGCTCTACTTCATCGGGCTAATAGAATGCATTGGCCAATCAGCGCTGGCCAATGCATTCTATTAGCGTGAACTGAGTTTGCACAGGGGTTCTAGTGCACCCTCGGCTCTGCTACATCAGATTGCTACATCTGATGTAGCAGTGCCGAGTGTGCATCAGATGTGTAGTTGAGCAAAACTGACTCAGCACTGCTAAGTCTGCATTCGCATAGGAATGCATTGGCCAGCCTTCGGCCAATCAGCGCTGGCTCTGCCGGAGGAGGCGGAGTCTAAGGTCGGACCTGAATGGAGACTGGTGTGGAGCTATCTTAGACTCCGCCTCCTCCAGCAGAGCCAGCGCTGATTGGTCGAGTTCCGTACTCTGGCCAATCAGCACTGGCCAATGCATTTCTATGGGGAAAATTAGCTTGCGAAAATCGCAAACTGACAGGGATTTCCATGAAATAAAGTGACTTTTATGCCCCCAGACATGCTTCCCCTGCTGTCCCAGTGTCATTCCAGGGTGTTGGTATCATTTCCTGGGGTGTCATAGTGGACTTGGTGACCCTCCAGACACGAATTTGGGTTTCCCCCTTAACGAGTTTATGTTCCCCATAGACTATAATGGGGTTCGAAACCCATTCGAACACTCGAACAGTGAGCGGCTGTTCGAATCGAATTTCGAACCTCGAACATTTTAGTGTTCGCTCATCTCTAATATTTAATATATGTGCACTGGATATATTTAATATATGTGCACTGGATATATACAATATATGTGCACTGGATATATACAATATATGTTCTCTTAAAATATAATATATGTGCACTGGATAAATAATATATGTGCACTGGATATTTAATATATGTGCCCTGGATATATATAAACAATATGTGCCCTGGATATATAATATATGTTCTCTGGATATTTAATATATCTGCATTGGATATTTAATATATGTGCACTGGATATTTAATATGTGTGCACTGGATATATATAATATATGTGCACTGGATATTTAATATATGTGCACTGGATATATATAATATATGTGCACAGGATATTTAATTTATGTGCACTAGATATATATAATATATGTGCACTGGATATTTAATATATTTGCACTGGATATATATAATATATGTGCACTGGTTATATATAATATATGTGCAATGCATATTTAATATATGTGCACTGAAAATATAAAATATGTGTGCACTGGATATTTAATAAATGTGCACTGGATATTTATAATTTATGTGCACTGGATATATAATATATCTGCACTGGATATTAAATATGTGTGCTCTGGATATTTAATATAACTGCACTGAATATTTAATATATGTGCACTGGATATTTAATATGTGTGCACTGGATATATATAATATATGTGCACTGGATATATAATAAATGTGCACTGGATATTTAATATATGTGCAGTGGATATATATAATATATGTGCACTAGATATTTAATATAACTGCACTGGATATTTAATATATGTGCACTGGATATATATAATATATGTGCACTGGATATATAATAAATGTGCACTGGATATTTAATATATGTGCAGTGGATATATATAATATATGTGCACTGGATATATAATATATGTGCACTGGATATATATTATATATGTGCACTGGATATTTAATAAATGTGCACTGGATATTTAAAATTTATGTGCACTGGATATATAATATATGTGCACTGGAAATTTAATATATGTGCACTGGATATATATAACATATGTGCACTGGATATATAATATATGTGAACTGGAAATATAATATATGTGCACTTGATATTTAATATATGTGCACTGTATATATATAATGTATGTGCACTGGATATATAATATATGTGCACTGGATATATAAAATATATGTGCACTGGATATTTAATATATGTGCACTGGATATATATAATATATGTGCACTGGATTTATATATATAATATATGTGCACTGGAAATATAATATATGTGCACTTGATATTTAATATATGTGCACTGGATATTTAATATATGTGCATTGGATATATATAATATATGTGCACTTGATATTTAATATATGTGCACTGGATATATATAATATATGTGCACTAAATATATACTATATGTGCACTGGATATTTAATATATGTGCACTGGATATATAAAATATATGTGCACTGGAAAAATAATATATGTGCACTGGATATTTAATATATGTGCACTGGATATATAATATATCTGCACTGGATATATAATATATGTGCTCTGGATATTTAATATAACTGCAATGGATATTTTATATATGTGCACTGGATATTTAATATGTGTGCACTGGATATATATAATATATGTGCACTGGATATATAATAAATGTGCACTGGATATTTAATATATGTGCAGTGGATATATATAATATATGTGCACTGGATATTTATTATATGTGAACTGGATATTGAATATATTTGCACTGGATATATATAATATAAGTGCACTGGTTATATAAAATATATGTGCAATGGATATTTAATATATGTGCAGTGGATATATATATATAATATATGTGCAATAGATATTTAATAAATGTGCACTGGATATATATAATTTATGTGCACTGGATATATAATATATGTGCACTGGAAATTTAATATATGTGCACTGGATATATATAATACATGTGCACTGGATATTTAATATATGTGCACTGGATATATATAATATTTGTGCACTAAATATATAATATATGTGCACTGGATATATACAATCAATGTGCTCTGAAAATATAATATATGTGCACTGGATAAATAATATATGTGCACTGGATATTTAATATATGTGCCCTTTATATATATATATAATATATGTGCCCTGGATATATAATATATGTGCTCTGGATATTTAATATATCTGCATTGGATATTTAATATATGTGCACTGGATATTTAATATTTGTGCACTGGATATATATAATATATGTGCACTGGATATTTAATATATGTGCACTGGATATATATAATACATGTGCACAGGATATTTAATATATGTGCACTAGATATATATAATATAAGTGCACTGGATATTTAATATATTTGCACTGGATATATATAATATATGTGCACTGGTTATATATAATATATGTGCAATGCATATTTAATATATGTGCACTGGATATATATAATATATGTGCACTGGATATTTAATAAATGTGCACTGGATATTTATAATTTATGTGCACTGGATATATAATATATCTGCACTGGATATTTAATATATGTCCTCTGGATATTTAATATAACTGCACTGGATATTTAATATATGTGCACATGGATATTTAATATGTGTGCACTGGATATATATAATATATGTGCACTGGATATAAAATAAATGTGCACTGGATATTTAATATATGTGCAGTGGATATATATAATATATGAGCACTGGATATTTAATATAACTTCACTGGATATTTAATATATGTGCACTGGATATATAATATGTGTGCAATGGATATATATAATATATGTGCACTGGATATATAATAAATGTGCACTGGATATTTAATATATGTGCAGTGGATATATATAATATATGTGCACTTGATATTTAATATATTTGTACTGGATATATATAATATATGTGCACTGGTTATATATAATATATGTGCAATGGATATTTAATATATGTGCACTGGATATTTAATATATATGCACTGGATATATATATTATATGTGCGCTGGATATTTAATAAATGTGCACTGGATATTTATAATTTATGTGCACTGGATATATAATATATGTGCACTGGAAATTTAATATATGTGCACTGGATATATATAACATATGTGCACTGGATATATAATATATGTGCACTGGAAATATAATATATGTGCACTTGATATTTAATATATGTGCACTGAATATATATAATGTATGTGCACTGGATATATAATATATGTGCACTGGATATATAAAATATATGTGCACTGGATATTTAATATATGTGCACTGGATATATATAATATATGTGCACTGGATTTATATATATAATATATGTGCACTGCAAATATAATATATGTGCACTTGATATTTAATATATGTGCACTGGATATTTAATATATGTGCATTGGATATATATAATATATGTGTACTTGATATTTAATATATGTGCACTGGATATATATAATATATGTGCACTAAATATATAATATATGCGCACTGGATATTTAATATATGTGCACTGGATATATAAAATATATGTGCACTGGATAAATAATATATGTGCACTGGATATTTAATATATGTGCACTGGATATATAATATATCTGCACTGGATATTTAATATATGTGCTCTGGATATTTAATATAACTGCAATGGATATTTTATATATGTGCACTGGATATATAATAAATGTGCACTGGATATTTAATATATGTGCAGTGGATATATATAATATATGTGCACTGGATATTTAATATATGTGCACTGGATATTTAATATATTTGCACTGGATATATATAATATAAGTGCACTGGTTATATAAAATATATGTGCACTGGATATTTAATATATGTGCACTGGATATTTAATATATTTGCACTGGATATATATAATATAAGTGCACTGGTTATATAAAATATATGTGCAATGGATATTTAATATATGTGCAGTGGATATATATATAATATATGTGCAATAGATATTTAATAAATGTGCACTGGATATATATAATTTATGTGCACTGGATATATAATATATGTGCACTGGAAATTTAATATATGTGCACTGGATATATATAATATATGTGCACTGGATATTTAATATATGTGCACTGGATATATATAATATTTGTGCACTAAATATATAATATATGTGCACTGGATATATACAATCAATGTGCTCTGAAAATATAATATATGTACACTGGATAAATAATATATGTGCACTGGATATTTAATATATGTGCCCTATATATATATATATAATATATGTGCCCTGGATATATAATATATGTGCTCTGGATATTTAATATATCTGCATTGGATATTTAATATATGTGCACTGGATATTTAATATTTGTGCACTGGATATATATAATATATGTGCACTGGATATTTAATATATGTGCACTGGATATATATAATACATGTGCACAGGATATTTAATATATGTGCACTAGATATATATAATATAAGTGCACTGGATATTTAATATATTTGCACTGGATATATATAATATATGTGCACTGGTTATATATAATATATGTGCAATGCATATTTAATATATGTGCACTGGATATATATAATATATGTGCACTGGATATTTAATAAATGTGCACTGGATATTTATAATTTATGTGCACTGGATATATAATATATCTGCACTGGATATTTAATATATGTCCTCTGGATATTTAATATAACTGCACTGGATATTTAATATATGTGCACTGGATATTTAATATGTGTGCACTGGAAATATATAATATATGTGCACTGGATATATAATAAATGTGCACTGGATATTTAATATATGTGCAGTGGATATATATAATATATGAGCACTGGATATTTAATATAACTTCACTGGATATTTAATATATGTGCACTGGATATTTAATATGTGTGCACGGGATATATATAATATATGTGCACTGGATATATAATAAATGTGCACTGGATATTTAATATATGTGCAGTGGATATATATAATATATGTGCACTGGATATATATTAAATGTGCACTGGATATTTAATATATGTGCAGTGGATATATATAATATATGTGCACTGGATATTCAATATATGTGCACTGGATATTTAATAAATGTGCACTGGATATTTATAATTTATGTGCACTGGATATATAATATATGTGCACTGGAAATTTAATATATGTGCACTGGATATATATAACATATGTGCACTGGATATATAATATATGTGCACTGGAAATATAATATATGTGCACTTGATATTTAATATATGTGCACTGTATATATATAATGTATGTGCACTGGATATATAATATATGTGCACTGGATATATAAAATATATGTGCACTGGATATTTAATATATGTGCACTGGATATATATGATATATGTGCACTGGATTTATATATATAATAAATGTGCACTGGAAATATAATATATGTGCACTTGATATTTAATATATGTGCACTGGATATTTAATATATCTGCACTGGATATAAATAATATATGTGCAATGGATATTTAATATATGTGCACTGGATATATATAATATATGTGCACTGGATATATACAATATATGTGCACTGGATATATACAATATATGTTCTCTTAAAATATAATATATGTGCACTGGATAAATAATATATGTGCACTGGATATTTAATATATGTGCCCTGGATATATATAAAAAATATGTGCCCTGGATATATAATATATGTTCTCTGGATATTTAATATATCTGCATTGGATATTTAATATATGTGCACTGGATATTTAATATGTGTGCACTGGATATATATAATATATGTGCACTGGATATTTAATATATGTGCACTGGATATATATAATATATGTGCACAGGATATTTAATTTATGTGCACTAGATATATATAATATATTTGCACTGGATATTTAATATATTTGCACTGGATATATATAATATATGTGCACTGGTTATATATAATATATGTGCAATGCATATTTAATATATGTGCACTGGATATATATAATATGTGTGCAATGGATATTTAATAAATGTGCACTGGATATTTATAATTTATGTGCACTGGATATATAATATATCTGCACTGGATAATAAATATGTGTGCTCTGGATATTTAATATAACTGCACTGAATATTTAATATATGTGCACTGGATATTTAATATGTGTGCACTGGATATATATAATATATGTGCACTGGATATATAATAAATGTGCACTGGATATTTAATATATGTGCAGTGGATATATATAATATATGTGCACTAGATATTTAATATAACTGCACTGGATATTTAATATATGTGCACTGGATATATATAATATATGTGCACTGGATATATAATAAATGTGCACTGGATATTTAATATATGTGCACTGGATATATATAATATATGTGCACTGGATATATAATATATGTGCACTGGATATATATTATATATGTGCACTGGATATTTAATAAATGTGCACTGGATATTTATAATTTATGTGCACTGGATATATAATATATGTGCACTGGAAATTTAATATATGTGCACTGGATATATATAACATATGTGCACTGGATATATAATATATGTGAACTGGAAATATAATATATGTGCACTTGATATTTAATATATGTGCACTGTATATATATAATGTATGTGCACTGGATATATAATATATGTGCACTGGATATATAAAATATATGTGCACTGGATATTTAATATATGTGCACTGGATATATATAATATATGTGCACTAGATTTATATATATAATATATGTGCACTGGAAATATAATATATGTGCACTTGATATTTAATATATGTGCACTGGATATTTAATATATGTGCATTGGATATATATAATATATGTGCACTTGATATTTAATATATGTGCACTGGATATATATAATATATGTGCACTAAATATATAATATATGTGCACTGGATATTTAATATATGTGCACTGGATATATAAAATATATGTGCACTGGAAAAATAATATATGTGCACTGGTTATTTAATATATGTGCACTGGATATATAATATATCTGCACTGGATATTTAATATCTGTGCTCTGGATATTTAATATAACTGCAATGGATATTTTATATATGTGCACTGGATATTTAATATGTGTGCACTGGATATATATAATATATGTGCACTGGATATATAATAAATGTGCACTGGATATTTAATATATGTGCAGTGGATATATATAATATATGTGCACTGGATATTTAATATATGTGCACTGGATATTTAATATATTTGCACTGGATATATATAATATAAGTGCACTGGTTATATAAAATATATGTGCACTGGATTTTTAATATATGTGCACTGGATATTTAATATATTTGCACTGGATATATATAATATAAGTGCACTGGTTATATAAAATATATGTGCAATGGATATTTAATATATGTGCAGTGGATATATATATAATATATGTGCAATAGATATTTAATAAATGTGCTCTGGATATATATAATTTATGTGCACTGGATATATAATATATGTGCACTGGAAATTTAATATATGTGCACTGGATATATATAATATATGTGCACTGGATATTTAATATATGTGCACTGGATATATATAATATTTGTGCACTAAATATATAATATATGTGCACTGGATATATACAATCAATGTGCTCTGAAAATATAATATATGTGCACTGGATAAATAATATATGTGCACTGGATATTTAATATATGTGCCCTATATATATATATAATATATGTGCCCTGGATATATAATATATGTGCTCTGGATATTTAATATATCTGCATTGGATATTTAATATATGTGCACTGGATATTTAATATTTGTGCACTGGATATATATAATATATGTGCACTGGATATTTAATATATGTGCACTGGATATATATAATACATGTGCACAGGATATTTAATATATGTGCACTAGATATATATAATATAAGTGCACTGGATATTTAATATATTTGCACTGGATATATATAATATATGTGCACTGGTTATATATAATATATGTGCAATGCATATTTAATATATGTGCACTGGATATATATAATATATGTGCACTGGATATTTAATAAATGTGCACTGGATATTTATAATTTATGTGCACTGGATATATAATATATTTGCACTGGATATTTAATATATGTCCTCTGGATATTTAATATAACTGCACTGGATATTTAATATATGTGCACATGGATATTTAATATGTGTGCACTGGATATATATAATATATGTGCACTGGATATATAATAAATGTGCACTGGATATTTAATATATGTGCAGTGGATATATATAATATATGAGCACTGGATATTTAATATAACTTCACTGGATATTTAATATATGTGCACTGGATATTTAATATGTGTGCACTGGATATATATAATATATGTGCACTGGATATATAATAAATGTGCACTGGATATTTAATATATGTGCAGTGGATATATATAATTTATGTGCACTGGATATTCAATATATGTGCACTGGATATTTAATAAATGTGCACTGGATATTTATAATTTATGTGCACTGGATATATAATATATGTGCACTGGAAATTTAATATATGTGCACTGGATATATATAACATATGTGCACTGGATATATAATATATGTGCACTGGAAATATAATATATGTGCACTTAATATTTAATATATGTGCACTGTATATATATAATGTATGTGCACTGGATATATAATATATGTGCACTGGATATATAAAATATATGTGCACTGGATATTTAATATATGTGCACTGGATATATATGATATATGTGCACTGGATTTATATATATAATATATGTGCACTGGAAATATAATATATGTGCACTTGATATTTAATATATGTGCACTGGATATTTAATATATGTGCACTGGATATAAATAATATATGTGCAATGGATATTTAATATATGTGCACTGGATATATAATATATGTGCACTGGATATATAAAATATATGTGCACTGGATATTTAATATATGTGCACTGGATATATATGATATATGTGCACTGGATTTATATATATAATATATGTGCACTGGAAATATAATATATGTGTACTTGATATTTAATATATGTGCACTGGATATTTAATATATGTGCACTGGATATAAATAATATATGTGCACTGGATATTTAATATATGTGCACTGGATATATATAATATATGTGCACTGGATATATACAATATATGTGCACTGGATATATACAATATATGTTCTCTTAAAATATAATATATGTGCACTGGAAAAATAATATATGTGCACTGGATATTTAATATATGTGCCCTGGATATCTATAAAAAATATGTGCCCTGGATATATAATATATGTTCTCTGGATATTTAATATATCTGCATTGGATATTTAATATATGTGCACTGGATATTTAATATGTGTGCACTGGATATATATAATATATGTGCACTGGATATTTAATATATGTGCACTGGATATATATAATATATGTGCACAGGATATTTAATTTATGTGCACTAGATATATATAATATATGTGCACTGGATATTTAATATATTTGCACTGGATATATATAATATATGTGCACTGGTTATATATAATATATGTGCAATGCATATTTAATATATGTGCACTGGATATATATAATATGTGTGCACTGGATATTTAATAAATGTGCACTGGATATTTATAATTTATGTGCACTGGATATATAATATATCTGCACTGGATATTAAATATGTGTGCTCTGGATATTTAATATAACTGCACTGAATATTTAATATATGTGCACTGGATATTTAATATGTGTGCACTGGATATATATAATATATGTGCACTGGATATATAATAAATGTGCACTGGATATTTAATATATGTGCAGTGGATATATATAATATATGTGCACTAGATATTTAATATAACTGCACTGGATATTTAATATATGTGCACTGGATGTATATAATATATGTGCACTGGATATATATTATATATGTGCACTGGATATTTAATAAATGTGCACTGGATATTTATAATTTATGTGCACTGGATATATAATATATGTGCACTGGAAATTTAATATATGTGTACTGGATATATATAACATATGTGCACTGGATATATAATATATGTGAACTGGAAATATAATATATGTGCACTTGATATTTAATATATGTGCACTGTATATATATAATGTATGTGCACTGGATATATAATATATGTGCACTGGATATATAAAATATATGTGCACTGGATATTTAATATATGTGCACTGGATATATATAATATATGTGCACTGGATATATATATAATATATGTGCACTGGAAATATAATATATGTGCACTTGATATTTAATATATGTGCACTAGATATTTAATATATGTGCATTGGATATATATAATATATGTGCACTTGATATTTAATATATGTGCACTGGATATATATAATATATGTGCACTAAATATATAATATATGTGCACTGGATATTTAATATATGTGCACTGGATATATAAAATATATGTGCACTTGAAAAATAATATAAGTGCACTGGATATTTAATATATGTGCACTGGATATATAATATATGTGCTCTGGATATTTAATATAACTGCAATGGATATTTTATATATGTGCACTGGATATTTAATATGTGTGCACTGGATATATATAATATATGTGCACTGGATATATAATAAATGTGCACTGGATATTTAATATATGTGCAGTGGATATATATAATATATGTGCACTGGATATTTATTATATGTGAACTGGATATTGAATATATTTGCACTGGATATATATAATATAAGTGCACTGGTTATATAAAATATATGTGCACTGGATATTTAATATATTTGCACTGGATATATATAATATAAGTGCACTGGTTATATAAAATATATGTGCAATGGATATTTAATATATGTGCAGTGGATATATATATAATATATGTGCAATAGATATTTAATAAATGTGCACTGGATATATATAATTTATGTGCACTGGATATATAATATATGTGCACTGGAAATTTAATATATGTGCACTGGATATATATAATATATGTGCACTGGATATTTAATATATGTGCACTGGATATATATAATATTTGTGCACTAAATATATAATATATGTGCACTGGATATATACAATCAATGTGCTCTGAAAATATAATATATGTGCACTGGATAAATAATATATGTGCACTGGATATTTAATATATGTGTCCTTTATATATATATAATATATGTGCCCTGGATATATAATATATGTGCTCTGGATATTTAATATATCTGCATTGGATATTTAATATATGTGCACTGGATATTTAATATTTGTGCACTGGATATATATAATATATGTGCACTGGATATTTAATATATGTGCACTGGATATATATAATACATGTGCAGAGGATATTTAATATATGTGCACTAGATATATATAATATAAGTGCACTGGATATTTAATATATTTGCACTGGATATATATAATATATGTGCACTGGTTATATATAATATATGTGCAATGCATATTTAATATATGTGCACTGGATATATATAATATATGTGCACTGGATATTTAATAAATGTGCACTGGATATTTATAATTTATGTGCACTGGATATATAATATATCTGCACTGGATATTTAATATATGTCCTCTGGATATTTAATATAACTGCACTGGATATTTAATATATGTGCACATGGATATTTAATATGTGTGCACTGGATATATATAATATATGTGCACTGGATATATAATAAATGTGCACTGGATATTTAATATATGTGCAGTGGATATATATAATATATGAGCACTGGATATTTAATATAACTTCACTGGATATTTAATATATGTGCACTGGATATATAATATGTGTGCAATGGATATATATAATATATGTGCACTGGATATATAATAAATGTGCACTGGATATTTAATATATGTGCAGTGGATATATATAATATATGTGCACTGGATATATAATAAATGTGCACTGGATATTTAATATATGTGCAGTGGATATATATAATATATGTGCACTGGATATTCAATATATGTGCACTGGATATTTAATAAATGTGCACTGGATATTTATAATTTATGCGCACTGGATATATAATATATGTGCACTGGAAATTTAATATATGTGCACTGGATATATATAACATATGTGCACTGGATATATAATATATGTGCACTGGAAATATAATATATGTGCACTTGATATTTAATATATGTGCACTGTATATATATAATGTATGTGCACTGGATATATAATATATGTGCACTGGATATATAAAATATATGTGCACTGGATATTTAATATATGTGCACTGGATATATATGATATATGTGCACTGGATTTATATATATAATATATGTGCACTGGAAATATAATATATGTGCACTTGATATTTAATATATGTGCACTGGATATTTAATATATGTGCACTGGATATAAATAATATATGTGCAATGGATATTTAATATATGTGCACTGGATATATATAATATATGTGCACTGGATATATACAATATATGTGCACTGGATATATACAATATATGTTCTCTTAAAATATAATATATGTGCACTGGATAAATAATATATGTGCACTGGATATTTAATATATGTGCCCTGGATATATATAAAAAATATGTGCCCTGGATATATAATATATGTTCTCTGGATATTTAATATATCTGCATTGGATATTTAATATATGTGCACTGGATATTTAATATGTGTGCACTGGATATATATAATATATGTGCACTGGATATTTAATATATGTGCACTGGATATATATAATATATGTGCACAGGATATTTAATTTATGTGCACTAGATATATATAATATATGTGTACTGGATATTTAATATATTTGCACTGGATATATATAATATATGTGCACTGGTTATATATAATATATGTGCAATGCATATTTAATATATGTGCACTGGATATATATAATATGTGTGCACTGGATATTTAATAAATGTGCACTGGATATTAATAATTTATGTGCACTGGATATATAATATATCTACACTGGATATTAAATATGTGTGCTCTGGATATTTAATATAACTGCACTGAATATTTAATATATGTGCACTGGATATTTAATATGTGTGCACTGGATATATATAATATATGTGCACTGGATATATAATAAATGTGCACTGGATATTTAATATATGTGCAGTGGATATATATAATATATGTGCACTAGATATTTAATATAACTGCACTGGATATTTAATATATGTGCACTGGATATATATAATATATGTGCACTGGATATATAATAAATGTGCACTGGATATTTAATATATGTGCAGTGGATATATATAATATATGTGCACTGGATATATAATATATGTGCACTGGATATATATTATATATGTGCACTGGATATTTAATAAATGTGCACTGGATATTTAAAATTTATGTGCACTGGATATATAATATATGTGCACTGGAAATTTAATATATGTGCACTGGATATATATAACATATGTGCACTGGATATATAATATATGTGAACTGGAAATATAATATATGTGCACTTGATATTTAATATATGTGCACTGTATATATATAATGTATGTGCACTGGATATATAATATATGTGCACTGGATATATTAAATATATGTGCACTGGATATTTAATATATGTGCACTGGATATATATAATATATGTGCACTGGATTTATATATATAATATATGTGCACTGGAAATATAATATATGTGCACTTGATATTTAATATATGTGCACTGGATATTTAATATATGTGCATTGGATATATATAATATATGTGCACTTGATATTTAAAATATGTGCACTGGATATATATAATATATGTGCACTAAATATATAATATATGTGCACTGGATATTTAATATATGTGCACTGGATATATAAAATATATGTGCACTGGAAAAATAATATATGTGCACTGGATATTTAATATATGTGCACTGGAAATATAATATATCTGCACTGGATATTTAATATGTGTGCACTGGATATATATAATATATGTGCACTGGATATATAATAAATGTGCACGGTATATTTAATATATGTGCATTGGATATATATAATATATGTGCACTGGATATTTAATATATGTGAACTGGATATTGAATATATTTGCACTGGATATATATAATATAAGTGCACTGGTTATATAAAATATATGTGCACTGGATATTTAATATATGTGCACTGGATATTTAATATATTTGCACTGGATATATATAATATAAGTGCACTGGTTATATAAAATATATGTGCAATGGATATTTAATATATGTGCAGTGGATATATATATAATATATGTGCAATAGATATTTAATAAATGTGCACTGGATATATATAATTTATGTGCACTGGAAATTTAATATATGTGCACTGGATATATATAATATATGTGCACTGGATATTTAATATATGTGCACTGGATATTTAATATATGTGCACTGGATATATATAATATTTGTGCACTAAATATATAATATATGTGCACTGGATATATACAATCAATGTGCTCTGAAAATATAATATATGTGCACTGGATAAATAATATATGTGCACTGGATATTTAATATATGTGCCCTATATATATATATATATATATATATATATATATATATATATATATATAATATATGTGCCCTGGATATATAATATATGTGCTCTGGATATTTAATATATCTGCATTGGATATTTAATATATGTGCACTGGATATTTAATATTTGTGCACTGGATATATATAATATATGTGCACTGGATATTTAATATATGTGCACTGGATATATATAATACATGTGCACAGGATATTTCATATATGTGCACTAGATATATATAATATAAGTGCACTGGATATTTAATATATTTGCACTGGATATATATAATATATGTGCACTGGTTATATATAATATATGTGCAATGCATATTTAATATATGTGCACTGCATATATATAATATATGTGCACTGGATATTTAATAAATGTGCACTGGATATTTATAATTTATGTGCACTGGATATATAATATATCTGCACTGGATATTTAACATATGTCCTCTGGATATTTAATGTAACTGCACTGGATATTTAATATATGTGCACATGGATATTTAATATGTGTGCACTGGATATATATAATATATGTGCACTGGATATATAATAAATGTGCACTGGATATTTAATATATGTGCAGTGGATATATATAATATATGAGCACTGGATATTTAATATAACTTCACTGGATATTTAATATATGTGCACTGGATATATAATATCTGTGCAATGGATATATATAATATATGTGCACTGGATATATAATAAATGTGCACTGGATATTTAATATATGTGCAGTGGATATATATAATATATGTGCACTGGATATATAATAAATGTGCACTGGATATTTAATATATGTGCAGTGGATATATATAATATATGTGCACTGGATATTCAATATATGTGCACTGGATATTTAATAAATGTGCACTGGATATTTATAATTTATGTGCACTGGATATATAATATATGTGCACTGGAAATTTAATATATGTGCACTGGATATATATAACATATGTGCACTGGATATATAATATATGTGCACTGGAAATATAATATATGTGCACTTGATATTTAATATATGTGCACTGTATATATATAATGTATGTGCACTGGATATATAATATATGTGCACTGGATATATAAAATATATGTGCACTGGATATTAAATATATGTGCACTGGATATATATGATATATGTGCACTGGATTTATATATATAATATATGTGCACTGGAAATATAATATATGTGCACTTGATATTTAATATATGTGCACTGGATATTTAATATATGTGCACTAGATATAAATAATATATGTGCAATGGATATTTAATATATGTGCACTGGATATATATAATATATGTGCACTGGATATATACAATATATGTGCACTGGATATATACAATATATGTTCTCTTAAAATATAATATATGTGCACTGGATAAATAATATATGTGCACTGGATATTTAATATATGTGCCCTGGATATATATAAAAAATATGTGCCCTGGATATATAATATATGTTCTCTGGATATTTAATATATCTGCATTGGATATTTAATATATGTGCACTGGATATTTAATATGTGTGCACTGGATATATATAATATATGTGCACTGGATATTTAATATATGTGCACTGGATATATATAATATATGTGCACAGGATATTTAATTTATGTGCACTAGATATATATATAATATATGTGCACTGGATATTTAATATATTTGCACTGGATATATATAATATATGTGCACTGGTTATATATAAGATATGTGCAATGCATATTTAATATATGTGCACTGGATATATATAATATATGTGCACTGGATATTTAATAAATGTGCACTGGATATTTATAATTTATGTGCACTGGATATATAATATATCTGCACTGGATATTAAATATGTGTGCTCAGGATATTTAATATAACTGCACTGAATATTTAATATATGTGCACTGGATATTTAATATGTGTGCACTGGATATATATAATATATGTGCACTGGATATATAATAAATGTGCACTGGATATTTAATATATGTGCAGTGGATATATATAATATATGTGCACTAGATATTTAATATAACTGCACTGGATATTTAATATATGTGCACTGGATATATATAATATATGTGCACTGGATATATAATAAATGTGCACTGGATATTTAATATATGTGCAGTGGATATATATATATTATATGTGCACTGGATATATAATATATGTGCACTGGATATATATTATATATGTGCACTGGATATTTAATAAATGTGCACTGGATATTTATAATTTATGTGCACTGGATATATAATATATGTGCACTGGAAATTTAATATATGTGCACTGGATATATATAACATATGTGCACTGGATATATAATATATGTGAACTGGAAATATAATATATGTGCACTTGATATTTAATATATGTGCACTGTATATATATAATGTATGTGCACTGGATATATAATATATGTGCACTGGATATATAAAATATATGTGCACTGGATATTTAATATATGTGCACTGGATATATATAATATATGTGCACTGGATTTATATATATAATATATGTGCACTGGAAATATAATATATGTGCACTTGATATTTAATATATGTGCACTGGATATTTAATATATGTGCACTCGATATATATAATACATGTGCACAGGATATTTAATATATGTGCACTAGATATATATAATATAAGTGCACTGGATATTTAATATATTTGCACTGGATATATATAATATATGTGCACTGGTTATATATAATATATGTGCAATGCATATTTAATATATGTGCACTGGATATATATAATATATGTGCACTGGATATTTAATAAATGTGCACTGGATATTTATAGTTTATGTGCACTGGATATATAATATATCTGCACTGGATATTTAATATATGTCCTCTGGATATTTAATATAACTGCACTGGATATTTAATATATGTGCACTGGATATTTAAAATGTGTGCACTGGATATATATAATATATGTGCACTGGATATATAATAAATGTGCACTGGATATTTAATATATGTGCAGAGGATATATATAATATATGAGCACTGGATATTTAATATAACTTCACTGGATATTTAATATATGTGCACTGGATATTTAATATGTGTGCACTGGATATATATAATATATGTGCACTGGATATATAATAAATGTGCACTGGATATTTAATATATGTGCAGTGGATATATATAATATATGTGCACTGGATATATAATAAATGTGCACTGGATATTTAATATATGTGCAGTGGATATATATAATTTATGTGCACTGGATATTCAATATATGTGCACTGGATATTTAATAAATGTGCACTGGATATTTATAATTTATGTGCACTGGATATATAATATATGTGCACTGGAAATTTAATATATGTGCACTGGATATATATAACATATGTGCACTGGATATATAATATATGTGCACTGGAAATATAATATATGTGCACTTAATATTTAATATATGTGCACTGTATATATATAATGTATGTGCACTGGATATATAATATATGTGCACTGGATATATAAAATATATGTGCACTGGATATTTAATATATGTGCACTGGATATATATGATATATGTGCACTGGATTTATATATATAATATATGTGCACTGGAAATATAATATATGTGCACTTGATATTTAATATATGTGCACTGGATATTTAATATATGTGCACTGGATATAAATAATATATGTGCAATGGATATTTAATATATGTGCACTGGATATATATAATATATGTGCACTGGATATATACAATATATGTGCACTGGATATATACAATATATGTTCTCTTAAAATATAATATATGTGCACTGGATAAATAATATATGTGCACTGGATATTTAATATATGTGCCCTGGATATATATAAAAAATATGTGCCCTGGATATATAATATATGTTCTCTTAAAATATAATATATGTGCACTGGATATATAATAAATGTGCACTGGATATTTAATATGTGTGCACTGGATATATATAATATATGTGCACTGGATATTTAATATATGTGCACTGGATATATATAATATATGTGCACAGGATATTTAATTTATGTGCACTAGATATATATAATATCTGTGCACTGGATATTTAATATATTTGCACTGGATATATATAATATATGTGCACTGGTTATATATAATATATGTGCAATGCATATTTAATATATGTGCACTGGATATATATAATATGTGTGCACTGGATATTTAATAAATGTGCACTGGATATTTATAATTTATGTGCACTGGATATATAATATATCTGCACTGGATATTAAATATGTGTGCTCTGGATATTTAATATAACTGCACTGAATATTTAATATATGTGCACTGGATATTTAATATGTGTGAACTGGATATATATAATATATGTGCACTGGATATATAATAAATGTGCACTGGATATTTAATATACGTGCAGTGGATATATATAATATATGTGCACTAGATATTTAATATAACTGCACTGGATATTTAATATATGTGCACTGGATATATATAATATATGTGCACTGGATATATAATAAATGTGCACTGGATATTTAATATATGTGCAGTGGATATATATAATATATGTGCACTGGATATATAATATATGTGCACTGGATATATATTATATATGTGCACTGGATATTTAATAAATGTGCACTGGATATTTATAATTTATGTGCACTGGATATATAATATATGTGCACTGGAAATTTAATATATGTGCACTGGATATATATAACATATGTGCACTGGATATTTAATATATTTGCACTGGATATATATAATATATGTGCACTGGTTATATATAATATATGTGCACTGGATATTTAATATATTTGCACTGGATATATATAATATATGTGCACTGGTTATATATAATATATGTGCAATGCATATTTAATATATGTGCACTGGATATATATAATATGTGTGCACTGGATATTTAATAAATGTGCACTGGATATTTATAATTTATGTGCACTGGATATATAATATATCTGCACTGGATATTAAATATGTGTGCTCTGGATATTTAATATAACTGCACTGAATATTTAATATATGTGCACTGGATATTTAATATGTGTGCACTGGATATATATAATATATGTGCACTGGATATATAATAAATGTGCACTGGATATTTAATATACGTGCAGTGGATATATATAATATATGTGCACTAGATATTTAATATAACTGCACTGGATATTTAATATATGTGCACTGGATATATATAATATATGTGCACTGGATATATAATAAATGTGCACTGGATATTTAATATATGTGCAGTGGATATATATAATATATGTGCACTGGATATATAATATATGTGCACTGGATATATATTATATATGTGCACTGGATATTTAATAAATGTGCACTGGATATTTATAATTTATGTGCACTGGATATATAATATATGTGCACTTGATATTTAATATATGTGCACTGTATATAAATAATGTATGTGCACTGGATATATAATATATGTGCACTGGATATATAAAATATATGTGCACTGGATATTTAATATATGTGCACTGGATATATATAATATATGTGCACTGGATTTATATATATAATATATGTGCACTGGAAATATAATATATGTGCACTTGATATTTAATATATGTGCACTGGATATTTAATATATGTGCACTGTATATACATAATGTATGTGCACTGGATATATAAAATATATGTGCACAGGATATTTAATTTATGTGCACTAGATATATATAATATATGTGCACTGGATATTTAATATATTTGCACTGGATATATATAATATATGTGCACTGGTTATATATAAGATATGTGCAATGCATATTTAATATATGTGCACTGGATATATATAATATATGTGCACTGGATATTTAATAAATGTGCACTGGATATTTATAATTTATGTGCACTGGATATATAATATATCTGCACTGGATATTAAATATGTGTGCTCAGGATATTTAATATAACTGCACTGAATATTTAATATATGTGCACTGGATATTTAATATGTGTGCACTGGATATATATAATATATGTGCACTGGATATATAATAAATGTGCACTGGATATTTAATATATGTGCAGTGGATATATATAATATATGTGCACTAGATATTTAATATAACTGCACTGGATATTTAATATATGTGCACTGGATATATATAATATATGTGCACTGGATATATAATAAATGTGCACTGGATATTTAATATATGTGCAGTGGATATATATAATATATGTGCACTGGATATATATTATATATGTGCACTGGATATTTAATAAATGTGCACTGGATATTTATAATTTATGTGCACTGGATATATAATATATGTGCACTGGAAATTTAATATATGTGCACTGGATATATATAACATATGTGCACTGGATATATAATATATGTGAACTGGAAATATAATATATGTGCACTTGATATTTAATATATGTGCACTGTATATATATAATGTATGTGCACTGGATATATAATATATGTGCACTGGATATATATTATATATGTGCACTGGATATTTAATAAATGTGCACTGGATATTTATAATTTATGTGCACTGGATATATAATATATGTGCACTGGAAATTTAATATATGTGCACTGGATATATATAACATATGTGCACTGGATATATAATATATGTGAACTGGAAATATAATATATGTGCACTTGATATTTAATATATGTGCACTGTATATATATAATGTATGTGCACTGGATATATAATATATGTGCACTGGATATATAAAATATATGTGCACTGGATATTTAATATATGTGCACTGGATATATATAATATATGTGCACTGGATTTATATATATAATATATGTGCACTGGAAATATAATATATGTGCACTTGATATTTAATATATGTGCACTGGATATTTAATATATGTGCACTCGATATATATAATACATGTGAACAGGATATTTAATATATGTGCACTAGATATATATAATATAAGTGCACTGGATATTTAATATATTTGCACTGGATATATATAATATATGTGCACTGGTTATATATAATATATGTGCAATGCATATTTAATATATGTGCACTGGATATATATAATATATGTGCACTGGATATTTAATAAATGTGCACTGGATATTTATAGTTTATGTGCACTGGATATATAATATATCTGCACTGGATATTTAATATATGTCCTCTGGATATTTAATATAACTGCACTGGATATTTAATATATGTGCACTGGATATTTAAAATGTGTGCACTGGATATATATTATATATATGCACTGGATATATAATAAATGTGCACTGGATATTTAATATATGTGCAGAGGATATATATAATATATGAGCACTGGATATTTAATATAACTTCACTGGATATTTAATATATGTGCACTGGATATTTAATATGTGTGCACTGGATATATATAATATATGTGCACTGGATATATAATAAATGTGCACTGGATATTTAATATATGTGCAGTGGATATATATAATATATGTGCACTGGATATATAATAAATGTGCACTGGATATTTAATATATGTGCAGTGGATATATATAATATATGTGCACTGGATATTCAATATATGTGCACTGGATATTTAATAAATGTGCACTGGATATTTATAATTTATGTGCACTGGATATATAATATATGTGCACTGGAAATTTAATATATGTGCACTGGATATATATAACATATGTGCACTGGATATATAATATATGTGCACTGGAAATATAATATATGTGCACTTAATATTTAATATATGTGCACTGTATATATATAATGTATGTGCACTGGATATATAATATATGTGCACTGGATATATAAAATATATGTGCACTGGATATTTAATATATGTGCACTGGATATATATGATATATGTGCACTGGATTTATATATATAATATATGTGCACTGGAAATATAATATATGTGCACTTGATATTTAATATATGTGCACTGGATATTTAATATATGTGCACTGGATATAAATAATATATGTGCAATGGATATTTAATATATGTGCACTGGATATATATAATATATGTGCACTGGATATATACAATATATGTGCACTGGATATATACAATATATGTTCTCTTAAAATATAATATATGTGCACTGGATAAATAATATATGTGCACTGGATATTTAATATATGTGCCCTGGATATATATAAAAAATATGTGCCCTGGATATATAATATATGTTCTCTGGATATTTAATATATCTGCATTGGATATTTAATATATGTGCACTGGATATTTAATATGTGTGCACTGGATATATATAATATATGTGCACTGGATATTTAATATATGTGCACTGGATATATATAATATATGTGCACAGGATATTTAATTTATGTGCACTAGATATATATAATATATGTGCACTGGATATTTAATATATTTGCACTGGATATATATAATATATGTGCACTGGTTATATATAATATATGTGCAATGCATATTTAATATATGTGCACTGGATATATATAATATGTGTGCACTGGATATTTAATAAATGTGCACTGGATATTTATAATTTATGTGCACTGGATATATAATATATCTGCACTGGATATTAAATATGTGTGCTCTGGATATTTAATATAACTGCACTGAATATTTAATATATGTGCACTGGATATTTAATATGTGTGAACTGGATATATATAATATATGTGCACTGGATATATAATAAATGTGCACTGGATATTTAATATACGTGCAGTGGATATATATAATATATGTGCACTAGATATTTAATATAACTGCACTGGATATTTAATATATGTGCACTGGATATATATAATATATGTGCACTGGATATATAATAAATGTGCACTGGATATTTAATATATGTGCAGTGGATATATATAATATATGTGCACTGGATATATAATATATGTGCACTGGATATATATTATATATGTGCACTGGATATTTAATAAATGTGCACTGGATATTTATAATTTATGTGCACTGGATATATAATATATGTGCACTGGAAATTTAATATATGTGCACTGGATATATATAACATATGTGCACTGGATATTTAATATATTTGCACTGGATATATATAATATATGTGCACTGGTTATATATAATATATGTGCACTGGATATTTAATATATTTGCACTGGATATATATAATATATGTGCACTGGTTATATATAATATATGTGCAATGCATATTTAATATATGTGCACTGGATATATATAATATGTGTGCACTGGATATTTAATAAATGTGCACTGGATATTTATAATTTATGTGCACTGGATATATAATATATCTGCACTGGATATTAAATATGTGTGCTCTGGATATTTAATATAACTGCACTGAATATTTAATATATGTGCACTGGATATTTAATATGTGTGCACTGGATATATATAATATATGTGCACTGGATATATAATAAATGTGCACTGGATATTTAATATACGTGCAGTGGATATATATAATATATGTGCACTAGATATTTAATATAACTGCACTGGATATTTAATATATGTGCACTGGATATATATAATATATGTGCACTGGATATATAATAAATGTGCACTGGATATTTAATATATGTGCAGTGGATATATATAATATATGTGCACTGGATATATAATATATGTGCACTGGATATATATTATATATGTGCACTGGATATTTAATAAATGTGCACTGGATATTTATAATTTATGTGCACTGGATATATAATATATGTGCACTTGATATTTAATATATGTGCACTGTATATAAATAATGTATGTGCACTGGATATATAATATATGTGCACTGGATATATAAAATATATGTGCACTGGATATTTAATATATGTGCACTGGATATATATAATATATGTGCACTGGATTTATATATATAATATATGTGCACTGGAAATATAATATATGTGCACTTGATATTTAATATATGTGCACTGGATATTTAATATATGTGCACTGTATATACATAATGTATGTGCACTGGATATATAAAATATATGTGCACTGGATATTTAATATATGTGCACTGGATATATATAATATATGTGCACTGGATTTATATATATATATATATATATATATATATATATATATATTATATGTGCACTGGAAATATAATATATGTGCACTTGATATTTATTATATGTGCACTGGATTTATATATATATATATATATATATATATATATATATATATATATATATATATATATATTATATGTGCACTGGAAATATAATATATGTGCAATGGATATTTAATATATGTGCACTGGATATATAAAATATATGTGCACTGGATATATAAAATATATGTGCACTGGATAAATAATATATGTGCAATGGATATTTAATATATGTGCACTGGATATTTAATATAACTGCAATGGATATTTAATATATGTGCACTGGATATATATATATAATATGTGCAATGGATATTTAATATATGTGCACTGGATATATAAAATATATGTGCACTGGATATATAAAATATATGTGCACTGGATATTTAATATATGTGCACTGGATATTTAATATATGTGCACTGGATATATAAAATATATGTGCACTGGATATATAAAATATATGTGCACTGGATATTTAATATATGTGCACTGGATATTTAATATATGTGCACTGGATATATATAATATATGTGCTCTGGATATATAATAATGTGCACTGGATATTTAATATATGTGCAGTGGATATATATTATATATGTGCACTGGATATTTAATATATGTGCACTGGATATTTAATATATGTGCACTGGATATATATAATATATATGCACTGGATATTTAATAAATGTGCACTGGATATTTATAATTTATGTGCACTGGATATATAATATATCTGCACTGGATATTTAATCTATGTGCTCTGGATATTTAATATAACTGCACTGGATATTTAATATATGTGCACTGGATATTTAATATGTGTGCATTGGATATATATAATATATGTGCACTGGATATATAATAAATGTGCACTGGATATTTAATATATGTGCAGTGGATATATATAATATATGTGCACTGGATATTTAATATAACTGCACTGGATATTTAATATATGTGCACTGGATATTTAATATGTGTGCACTGGATATATATAATATATGTGCACTGGATATATAATAAATGTGCACTGGATATTTAATATATGTGCAGTGGATATATATAATATATGTGCACTGGATATTCAATATATGTGCACTGGATATTTAATAAATGTGCACTGGATATTTATAATTTATGTGCACTGGATATATAATATATGTGCACTGGAAATTTAATATATGTGCACTGGATATATATAACATATGTGCACTGGATATATAATATATGTGCACTGGAAATATAATATATGTGCACTTGATATTTAATATATGTGCACTGGATATATATAATGTATGTGCACTGGATATATAATATATGTGCACTGGATATATAAAATATATGTGCACTGGATATTTAATATATGTGCACTGGATATATATGATATATGTGCACTGGATTTATATATATAATATATGTGCACTGGAAATATAATATATGTGCACTTGATATTTAATATATGTGCACTGGATATTTACTATATGTGCACTGGATATAAATAATATATGTGCAATGGATATTTAATATATGTGCACTGGATATATATAATATATGTGCACTGGATATATACAATACATGTGCACTGGATATATACAATATATGTTCTCTTAAAATATAATACATGTGCACTGGATAAATAATATATGTGCACTGGATATTTAATATATGTGCCCTGGATATATATAAAAAATATGTGCCCTGGATATATAATATATGTTCTCTGGATATTTAATATATCTGCACTGGATATTTAATATATGTGCACTGGATATATATAATATATATGCACTGGATATTTAATAAATGTGCACTGGATATTTATAATTTATGTGCACTGGATATATAATATATCTGCACTGGATATTTAATCTATGTGCTCTGGATATTTAATATAACTGCACTGGATATTTAATATATGTGCACTGGATATTTAATATGTGTGCATTGGATATATATAATATATGTGCACTGGATATATAATAAATGTGCACTGGATATTTAATATATGTGCAGTGGATATATATAATATATGTGCACTGGATATTTAATATAACTGCACTGGATATTTAATATATGTGCACTGGATATTTAATATGTGTGCACTGGATATATATAATATATGTGCACTGGATATATAATAAATGTGCACTGGATATTTAATATATGTGCAGTGGATATATATAATATATGTGCACTGGATATTCAATATATGTGCACTGGATATTTAATAAATGTGCACTGGATATTTATAATTTATGTGCACTGGATATATAATATATGTGCACTGGAAATTTAATATATGTGCACTGGATATATATAACATATGTGCACTGGATATATAATATATGTGCACTGGAAATATAATATATGTGCACTTGATATTTAATATATGTGCACTGGATATATATAATGTATGTGCACTGGATATATAATATATGTGCACTGGATATATAAAATATATGTGCACTGGATATTTAATATATGTGCACTGGATATATATGATATATGTGCACTGGATTTATATATATAATATATGTGCACTGGAAATATAATATATGTGCACTTGATATTTAATATATGTGCACTGGATATTTACTATATGTGCACTGGATATAAATAATATATGTGCAATGGATATTTAATATATGTGCACTGGATATATATAATATATGTGCACTGGATATATACAATATATGTGCACTGGATATATACAATATATGTTCTCTTAAAATATAATACATGTGCACTGGATAAATAATATATGTGCACTGGATATTTAATATATGTGCCCTATATATATAAAAAATATGTGCCCTGGATATATAATATATGTTCTCTGGATATTTAATATATCTGCATTGGATATTTAATATATGTGCACTGGATATTTAATATGTGTGCACTGTATATATACAATGTATGTGCACTGGATATTTAATATATGTGCAGTGGATATATATATAATATATGTGCCCTGGATATTTAATATATGTGCACTGGATATTTAATATATTTGCACTGGATATATATAATATAAGTGCACTGGATATATATAATATATGTGCACTGGATATATAATAAATGTGCACTGGATATTTAATATATGTGCACTGGATATATATAATTTATGTGCACTGGATATATAATATATGTGCACTGGAAATTTAATATATGTGCACTGGATATATATAATATATGGTCACTGGATATTTAATATATGTGCACTGGACATATAATATATGTGCACTGGATAAATAATATATGTACACTTGATATTTAATACATGTGCACTAAATATATAATATATGTGCACTGGATATTTAATATATGTGCACTAATATGTAATATATGTGCACTGGATATTTAATATATGTGCACTAATATATAATATATGTGCACTGGATATTTAATACATGTGCAGTAAATATTTAACAAATGTGCACTGGATATTTAATATATGTGCACTAAATATATAATATATGTGCACTGGATATTTAATATATGTGCACTAAATATATAATATATGTGCACTGGATATTTAATATGTGTGCACTGGATATTTATAATATATGTGCAATGGATATATAATATATGTGCAATGGATATTCAATATATGTGCACTTGATATATATAATATATGTGCACTGGATATATACAATATATGTGCACTGGATATATACAATATACTTGCTCTGAAAATATAATATATGTGCACTGGATAAATAATATATATGCAATGGATATTTAATATATGTGCCCGGGATATAAATATATATAATATATGTGCCCTGGATATATAATATATGTGCTCTGGATATTTAATATATCTGCATTGGATATTTAATATATGTGCACTGGATATTTAATATGTGTGCACTGGATATATATAATATATGTGCACTGGATATGTAATACATGTGCACTGGATTTTTAATATATTTGCACTGGATATATATAATATATGTGCACTGGTTATATATAATATATGTGCAATGCATATTTAATATATGTGCACTGGATATATATATAATATATGTGCACTGGATATTTAATAAATGTGCACTGGATATTTATAATTTATGTGCACTGGATATATAATATATCTGCACTGGATATTTAATATGTGTGCTCTGGATATTTAATATAACTGCACTGGATATTTAATATATGTGCACTGGATATTAAATATGTGTGCACAGGATATATATAATATATGTGCACTGGATATTCAATAAATGTGTACTGGATATTTATAATTCATGTGCACTGGATATATAATATATCTGCACTGGATATTTAATATGTGTGCTCTGGATATTTAATATAACTGCACTGAATATTTAATATATGTGCACTGGATATTTAATATGTGTGCACTGGATATATATAATATATGTGCACTGGATATATAATAAATGTGCACTGGATATTTAATATATGTGCAGTAGATATATATAATATATGTGCACTAGATATTTAATATAACTGCACTGGATATTTAATATATGTGCACTGGATATTTAATATGTGTTCACTGGATATATATAATATATGTGCACTGGATATATAATAAATGTGCACTGGATATTTAATATATGTGCAGTGGATATATATAATATATGTGCACTGGATATATAATATATGTGCACTGGATATTTAATATGTTTGCACTGGATATATATAATATAAGTGCACTGGTTATATAAAATATATGTGCAATGGATATTTAATATATGTGCAGTGGATATATATATAATATATGTGCACTAGATCTTTAATAAATGTACGCTGGATATATTTAATTTATGTGCACTGGATATATAATATATGTGCACTGGAAATTTAATATATGTGCACTGGATATATATAATATATGTGCACTGGATATTTAATATATGTGCACTGGATATATAATATATGTGCACTGGATAAATAATATATGTGCACTTGATATTTAATACATGTGCACTAAATATATAATATATGTTCTCTGGATATTTAATATATCTGCATTGGATATTTAATATATGTGCACTGGATATTTAATATGTGTGCACTGGAAATATATAATATATGTGCTCTGGATATTTAATATATGTGCACTGGATATATATAATATATGTGCACTGGTTATTTAATATATTTGCACTGGATATATATAATATATGTGCACTGGTTATATATAATATATGTTCAATGCATATTTAATATATGTGCGCTGGATATTTATAATTTATGTGCACTGGATATATAATATATCTGCACTGGATATTTAATATGTGTGCTCTGGATATTTAATATAACTGCACTGAATATTTAATATATGTGCACTGGATATTTAATATGTGTGCACTGGATATATATAATATATGTGCACTGGATATATAATAAATGTGCAATGGATATTTAATATATATGCAGTGGATATATATAATATATGTGCACTAGATATTTAATATAACTGCACTGGATATTTAATATATGTGCACTGGATATTTAATATGTGTGCACTGGATATATATAATATATGTGCACTGGATATATAATAAATGTGCACTGGATATTTAATATATGTGCAGTGGATATATAATATATGTGCACTGGATATTTAATATATGTGCACTGGATATATAATATATGTGCACTGGATATTTAATATATGTGCACTGGATATATATTATATATGTGCACTGGATATTTAATAAATGTGCACAGGATACTTATAATTTATGTGCACTGGATATATAATATATGTGCACTTGAAATTTAATATATGTGCACTGGATATATATAACATATGTGCACTGGATATATAATATATGTGCACTGGAATTATAATATATTTGCACTTGATATTTAATATATGTGCACTGTATATATACAATGTATGTGCACTGGATATTTAATATATGTGCAGTGGATATATATATAATATATGTGCCCTGGATATTTAATATATGTGCACTGGATATTTAATATATTTGCACTGGATATATATAATATAAGTGCACTGGTTATATAAAATATATGTGCAATGGATATATATATAATATATGTGCACTAGATATTTAATATCTGTGCACTGGATATATATAATATATGTGCACTGGGTATATATAATATATGTGCACTGGATATATAATAAATGTGCACTGGATATTTAATATATGTGCACTGGATATATATAATTTATGTGCACTGGATATATAATATATGTGCACTGGAAATTTAATATATGTGCACTATATATATATAATATATGTGCACTGGATATTTAATATATGTGCACTGGACATATAATATATGTGCACTGGATAAATAATATATGTACACTTGATATTTAATACATGTGCACTAAATATATAATATATGTGCACTGGATATTTAATATATGTGCACTAATATATAATATATGTGCACTGGATATTTAATATATGTGCACTAATATATAATATATGTGCACTGGATATTTAATACATGTGCAGTAAATATTTAAAAAATGTGCACTGGATATTTAATATATGTGCACTAAATATATAATATATGTGCACTGGATATTTAATATATGTGCACTAAATATATAATATATGTGCACTGGATATTTAATATGTGTGCACTGGATATTTATAATATATGTGCAATGGATATATAATATATGTGCAATGGATATTCAATATATGTGCACTTGATATATATAATATATGTGCACTGGATATATACAATATATGTGCACTGGATATATACAATATACTTGCTCTGAAAATATAATATATGTGCACTGGATAAATAATATATATGCAATGGATATTTAATATATGTGCCCGGGATATAAATATATATAATATATGTGCCCTGGATATATAATATATGTGCTCTGGATATTTAATATATCTGCATTGGATATTTAATATATGTGCACTGGATATTTAATATGTGTGCACTGGATATATATAATATATGTGCACTGGATATGTAATACATGTGCACTGGATATTTAATATATTTGCACTGGATATATATAATATATGTGCACTGGTTATATATAATATATGTGCAATGCATATTTAATATATGTGCACTGGATATATATAATATATGTGCACTGGATATTTAATAAATGTGCACTGGATATTTATAATTTATGTGCACTGGATATATAATATATCTGCACTGGATATTTAATATGTGTGCTCTGGATATTTAATATAACTGCACTGGATATTTAATATATGTGCACTGGATATTAAATATGTGTGCACAGGATATATATAATATATGTGCACTGGATATTCAATAAATGTGTACTGGATATTTATAATTCATGTGCACTGGATATATAATATATCTGCACTGGATATTTAATATGTGTGCTCTGGATATTTAATATAACTGCACTGAATATTTAATATATGTGCACTGGATATTTAATATGTGTGCACTGGATATATATAATATATGTGCACTGGATATATAATAAATGTGCACTGGATTTTTAATATATGTGCAGTAGATATATATAATATATGTGCACTAGATATTTAATATAACTGCACTGGATATTTAATATATGTGCACTGGATATTTAATATGTGTTCACTGGATATATATAATATATGTGCACTGGATATATAATAAATGTGCACTGGATATTTAATATATGTGCAGTGGATATATATAATATATGTGCACTGGATATATAATATATGTGCACTGGATATTTAATATGTTTGCACTGGATATATATAATATAAGTGCACTGGTTATATAAAATATATGTGCAATGGATATTTAATATATGTGCAGTGGATATATATATATACTATATGTGCACTAGATCTTTAATAAATGTACGCTGGATATATTTAATTTATGTGCACTGGATATATAATATATGTGCACTGGAAATTTAATATATGTGCACTGGATATATATAATATATGTGCACTGGATATTTAATATATGTGCACTGGATATATAATATATGTGCACTGGATAAATAATATATGTGCACTTGATATTTAATACATGTGCACTAAATATATAATATATGTGCACTGGATATTTAATATATGTGCACTAAATATATAATATATGTGCACTGGATATTTAATATATGTGCACTGGATATATATTATATATGTGCACTGGATATTTAATATATGTGCACTGTATATATATAATATATGTGCACTGGATATTTAATATATGTGCACTGGATATATAAAATATATGTGCACTAGATATTTAATATATGTGCACTGGATATATATAATATATGTGCACAGGATATTTAATATATGTGCACTAGATATATATAATATATGTGCACTTGATATTTAATATATTTGTACTGGATATATATAATATATGTGCACTGGATATATATATTATATGTGCACTGGATATTTAATAAATGTGCACTGGATATTTATAATTTATTTGCACTGGATATATAATATATGTGCACTGGAAATTTAATATATGTGCACTGGATATATATAACATATGTGCACTTGATATATAATATATGTGCACTGGAAATATAATATATGTGCACTTGATATTTAATATATGTGCACTGTATATATATAATGTATGTGCACTGGATATATAATATATGAGCACTGGATATATAAAATATATGTGCACTGGATATTTAATATATGTGCACTGGATATATATAATATATGTGCACTGGATTTATATATATAATATATGTGCACTGCAAATATAATATATGTGCACTTGATATTTAATATATGTGCACTGGATATTTAATATATGTGCATTGGATATATATAATATATGTGCACTTGATATTTAATATATGTGCACTGGATATATATAATATATGTGCACTAAATATATAATATATGTGCACTGGATATTTAATATATGTGCACTGGATATATAAAATATATGTGCACTGGATAAATAATATATGTGCACTGGATATTTAATATATGTGCACTGGATATATAATATATCTGCACTGGATATTTAATATATGTGCTCTGGATATTTAATATAACTGCAATGGATATTTTATATATGTGCACTGGATATTTAATATGTGTGCACTGGATATATATAATATATGTGCACTGGATATATAATAAATGTGCACTGGATATTTAATATATGTGCAGTGGATATATATAATATATGTGCACTGGATATTTAATATATGTGCACTGGATATTTAATATATTTGCACTGGATATATATAATATAAGTGCACTGGTTATATAAAATATATGTGCAATGGATATTTAATATATGTGCAGTGGATATATATATAATATATGTGCAATAGATATTTAATAAATGTGCACTGGATATATATAATTTATGTGCACTGGATATATAATATATGTGCACTGGAAATTTAATATATGTGCACTGGATATATATAATATATGTGCACTGGATATTTAATATATGTGCACTGGATATATATAATATTTGTGCACTAAATATATAATATATGTGCACTGGATATATACAATCAATGTGCTCTGAAAATATAATATATGTGCACTGGATAAATAATATATGTGCACTGGATATATATAATATTTGTGCACTAAATATATAATATATGTGCACCGGATATATACAATCAATGTGCTCTGAAAATATAATATATGTGCACTGGATAAATAATATATGTGCACTGGATATTTAATATATGTGCCCTATATATATATATAATATATGTGCCCTGGATATATAATATATGTGCTCTGGATATTTAATATATCTGCATTGGATATTTAATATATGTGCACTGGATATTTAATATTTGTGCACTGGATATATATAATATATGTGCACTGGATATTTAATATATGTGCACTGGATATATATAATACATGTGCACAGGATATTTAATATATGTGCACTAGATATATATAATATAAGTGCACTGGATATTTAATATATTTGCACTGGATATATATAATATATGTGCACTGGTTATATATAATATAAGTGCAATGCATATTTAATATATGTGCACTGGATATATATAATATATGTGCACTGGATATTTAATAAATGTGCACTGGATATTTATAATTTATGTGCACTGGATATATAATATATCTGCACTGGATATTTAATATATGTCCTCTGGATATTTAATATAACTGCACTGGATATATATAATATATGTGCACTGGATATATAATAAATGTGCACTGGATATTTAATATATGTGCAGTGGATATATATAATATATGTGCACTGGATATATAATAAATGTGCACTGGATATTTAATATATGTGCAGTGGATATATATAATATATGTGCACTGGATATATAATAAATGTGCACTGGATATTTAATATATGTGCAGTGGATATATATAATATATGTGCACTGGATATTCAATATATGTGCACTGGATATTTAATAAATGTGCACTGGATATTTATAATTTATGTGCACTGGATATATAATATATGTGCACTGGAAATTTAATATATGTGCACTGGATATATATAACATATGTGCACTGGATATATAATATATGTGCACTGGAAATATAATATATGTGCACTTGATATTTAATATATGTGCACTGTATATATATAATGTATGTGCACTGGATATATAATATATGTGCACAGGATATATAAAATATATGTGCACTGTATATTTAATATATGTGCACTGGATATATATGATGTATGTGCACTGGATTTATATATATAATATATGTGCACTGGAAATATAATATATGTGCACTTGATATTTAATATATGTGCACTGGATATTTAATATATGTGCACTGGATATAAATAATATATGTGCAATGGATATTTAATATATGTGCACTGGATATATATAATATATGTGCACTTGATATATACAATATATGTGCACTGGATATATACAATATATGTTCTCTTAAAATATAATATATGTGCACTGGATAAATAATATATGTGCACTGGATATTTAATATATGTGCCCTGGATATATATAAAAAATATGTGCCCTGGATATATAATATATGTTCTCTGGATATTTAATATATCTGCATTGGATATTTAATATATGTGCACTGGATATTTAATATGTGTGCACTGGATATATATAATATATGTGCACTGGATATTTAATATATGTGCACTGGATATATATAATATATGTGCACAGGATATTTAATATATGTGCACTAGATATATATAATATATGTGCACTGGATATTTAATATATTTGCACTGGATATATATAATATATGTGCACTGGTTATATATAATATATGTGCAATGCATATTTAATATATGTGCACTGGATATATATAATATGTGTGCACTGGATATTTAATAAATGTGCACTGGATATTTATAATTTATGTGCACTGGATATATAATATATCTGCACTGGATATTAAATATGTGTGCTCTGGATATTTAATATAACTGCACTGAATATTTAATATATGTGCACTGGATATTTAATATGTGTGCACTGGATATATATAATATATGTGCACTGGATATATAATAAATGTGCACTGGATATTTAATATATGTGCAGTGGATATATATAATATATGTGCACTAGATAATTAATATAACTGCACTGGATATTTAATATATGTGCACTGGATATATATAATATATGTGCACTGGATATATAATAAATGTGCACTGGATATTTAATATATGTGCAGTGGATATATATAATATATGTGCACTGGATATATAATATATGTGCACTGGATATATATTATATATGTGCACTGGATATTTAATAAATGTGCACTGGATATTTATAATTTATGTGCACTGGATATATAATATATGTGCACTGGAAATTTAATATATGTGCACTGGATATATATAACATATGTGCACTGGATATATAATATATGTGAACTGGAAATATAATATATGTCCACTTGATATTTAATATATGTGCACTGTATATATATAATGTATGTGCACTGGATATATAATATATGTGCACTGGATATATAAAATATATGTGCACTGGATATTTAATATATGTGCACTGGATATATATAATATATGTGCACTGGATTTATATATATAATATATGTGCACTGGAAATATAATATATGTGCACTTGATATTTAATATATGTGCACTGGATATTTACTATATGTGCACTGGATATATATAATATATGTGCAATGGATATTTAATATATGTGCACTGGATATATATAATATATGTGCACTAAATTTATAATATGTGTGCGCTTGATATTTAATATATGTGCACTGTATATACATAATGTATGTGCACTGGATATATAAAATATATGTGCACTGGATATTTAATATATGTGCACTGGATATATATATTATATGTGCACTGGAAATATAATATATGTGCACTTGATATTTATTATATGTGCACTGGATATATATAATATATGTGCACTGGGTATATATAATATATGTGCACTGGATATATAATAAATGTGCACTGGACATTTAATATATGTGCACTGGATATATATAATTTATGTGCACTGGATATATAATATATGTGCACTGGAAATTTAATATATGTGCACTATATATATATAATATATGTGCACTGGATATTTAATATATGTGCACTGGACATATAATATATGTGCACTGGATAAATAATATATGTACACTTGATATTTAATACATGTGCACTAAATATATAATATATGTGCACTGGATATTTAATATATGTGCACTAATATATAATATATGTGCACTGGATATTTAATATATGTGCACTAATATATAATATATGTGCACTGGATATTTAATACATGTGCAGTAAATATTTAACAAATGTGCACTGGATATTTAATATATGTGCACTAAATATATAATATATGTGCACTGGATATTTAATATATGTGCACTAAATATATAATATATGTGCACTGGATATTTAATATGTGTGCACTGGATATTTATAATATATGTGCACTGGATATATACAATATATGTGCAATGGATATTCAATATATGTGCACTTGATATATATAATATATGTGCACTGGATATATACAATATATGTGCACTGGATATATACAATATACTTGCTCTGAAAATATAATATATGTGCACTGGAAATATTTATATGTGCACTGGAAATTTAATATATGTGCACTGGATATATATAACATATGTGCACTGGATATATAATATATGTGAACTGGAAATATAATATATGTGCACTTGATATTTAATATATGTGCACTGTATATATATAATGTATGTGCACTGGATATATAATATATGTGCACTGGATATATAAAATATATGTGCACTGGATATTTAATATATGTGCACTGGATATATATAATATATGTGCACTGGATTTATATATATAATATATGTGCACTGGAAATATAATATATGTGCACTTGATATTTAATATATGTGCACTGGATATTTAATATATGTGCACTCGATATATATAATACATGTGCACAGGATATTTAATATATGTGCACTCGATATATATAATACATGTGCACAGGATATATAATATATGTGCAATGGATATATAATATATGTGCAATGGATATTCAATATATGTGCACTGGAAATATAATATATGTGCACTTGATATTTAATATATGTGCACTGGATATTTAATATATGTGCACTCGATATATATAATACATGTGCACAGGATATTTAATATATGTGCACTAGATATATATAATATAAGTGCACTGGATATTTAATATATTTGCACTGGATATATATAATATATGTGCACTGGTTATATATAATATATGTGCAATGCATATTTAATATATGTGCACTGGATATATATAATATATGTGCACTGGATATTTAATAAATGTGCACTGGATATTTATAGTTTATGTGCACTGGATATATAATATATCTGCACTGGATATTTAATATATGTCCTCTGGATATTTAATATAACTGCACTGGATATTTAATATATGTGCACTGGATATTTAAAATGTGTGCACTGGATATATATAATATATGTGCACTGGATATATAATAAATGTGCACTGGATATTTAATATATGTGCAGAGGATATATATAATATATGAGCACTGGATATTTAATATAACTTCACTGGATATTTAATATATGTGCACTGGATATTTAATATGTGTGCACTGGATATATATAATATATGTGCACTGGATATATAATAAATGTGCACTGGATATTTAATATATGTGCAGTGGATATATATAATTAGAGATGAGCGAACAGTGTTCTATCGAACACATGTTCGATCGGATATCAGGGTGTTCGCCATGTTCGAATCGAATCGAACACCACGTGGTAAAGTGCGCCAAAATTCGATTCCCCTCCCACCTTCCCTGGCGCCTTTTTTGCACCAATAACAGCGCAGGGGAGGTGGGACAGGAACTACGACACTGGGGGCATTGAAAAAAATTGGAAAAAGTCATTGGCTGCCGAAATCAGGTGACCTCCATTTTAGACGAATAGTGGATTTCAAATCCGGGTCATATGAGAATGTGAACTTTGTGACTATGAGACAGGGATAGCTGTACAGGCAGGGATAGCTAGGGATAACCTTTATTTAGGGGGGAATGTTATTAAAAATAACTTTTTGGGGCTCTATCGGGTGTGTAATTGTGATTTTTGTGAGATAAACTTTTTCCCATAGGGATGCATTGGCCAGCGCTGATTGGCCGAATTCCGTACTCTGGCCAATCAGTGCTGGCCAATGCATTCTATTAGCTTGATGAAGCAGAGTGTGCACAAGGATTCAAGCGCACCCTCGGCTCTGATGTAGCAGAGCCGAAGCTGCACAAGGGTTCAAGCGCACCCTCGGCTCTGATGTAGGAGAGCCGAGGGTGCACTTGAACCCTTGTGCACCCTCAGCTCTGCTACATCAGAGCCGAGGGTGCGCTTGAACCCTTGTGCACACTCTGCTTCATCAAGCTAATAGAATGCATTGGCCAGCGCTGATTGGCCAATGTATTCTATTAGCCTGATGAAGTAGAGCTGAATGTGTGTGCTAAGCACACACATTCAGCTCTACTTCATCGGGCTAATAGAATGCATTGGCCAGCGCTGATTGGCCAGAGTACGGAACTCGACCAATCAGCGCTGGCTCTGCTGGAGGAGGCGGAGTCTAAGATCGCTCCACACCAGTCTCCATTCAGGTCCGACCTTAGACTCCGCCTCCTCCGGCAGAGCCAGCGCTGATTGGCCGAAGGCTGGCCAATGCATTCCTATGCGAATGCAGAGACTTAGCAGTGCTGAGTCAGTTTTGCTCAACTACACATCTGATGCACACTCGGCACTGCTACATCAGATGTAGCAATCTGATGTAGCAGAGCCGAGGGTGCACTAGAACCCCTGTGCAAACTCAGTTCACGCTAATAGAATGCATTGGCCAGCGCTGATTGGCCAATGCATTCTATTAGCCCGATGAAGTAGAGCTGAATGTGTGTGCTAAGCACACACATTCAGCACTGCTTCATCACGCCAATACAATGCATTAGCCAGTGCTGATTGGCCAGAGTACGGAATTCGGCCAATCAGCGCTGGCTCTGCTGGAGGAGGCGGAGTCTAAGATCGCTCCACACCAGTCTCCATTCAGGTCCGACCTTAGACTCCGCCTCCTCCAGCAGAGCCAGCGCTGATTGGTCGAGTTCCGTACTCTGGCCAATCAGCGCTGGCCAATGCATTCTATTAGCCCGATGAAGTAGAGCTGAATGTGTGTGCTTAGCACACACATTCAGCTCTACTTCATCGGGCTAATAGAATGCATTGGCCAGCGCTGATTGGCCGAATTCCGTACTCTGGCCAATCAGCACTGGCTAATGCATTGTATTGGCTTGATGAAGCAGTGCTGAATGTGTGTGCTTAGCACACACATTCAGCTCTACTTCATCGGGCTAATAGAATGCATTGGCCAATCAGCGCTGGCCAATGCATTCTATTAGCGTGAACTGAGTTTGCACAGGGGTTCTAGTGCACCCTCGGCTCTGCTACATCAGATTGCTACATCTGATGTAGCAGTGCCGAGTGTGCATCAGATGTGTAGTTGAGCAAAACTGACTCAGCACTGCTAAGTCTGCATTCGCATAGGAATGCATTGGCCAGCCTTCGGCCAATCAGCGCTGGCTCTGCCGGAGGAGGCGGAGTCTAAGGTCGGACCTGAATGGAGACTGGTGTGGAGCTATCTTAGACTCCGCCTCCTCCAGCAGAGCCAGCGCTGATTGGTCGAGTTCCGTACTCTGGCCAATCAGCACTGGCCAATGCATTTCTATGGGGAAAAGTTAGCTTGCGAAAATCGCAAACTGACAGGGATTTCCATGAAATAAAGTGACTTTTATGCCCCCAGACATGCTTCCCCTGCTGTCCCAGTGTCATTCCAGGGTGTTGGTATCATTTCCTGGGGTGTCATAGTGGACTTGGTGACCCTCCAGACACGAATTTGGGTTTCCCCCTTAACGAGTTTATGTTCCCCATAGACTATAATGGGGTTCGAAACCCATTCGAACACTCGAACAGTGAGCGGCTGTTCGAATCGAATTTCGAACCTCGAACATTTTAGTGTTCGTTCATCTCTATATATAATATATGTGCACTGGATATATAATAAATGTGCACTGGATATTTAATATATGTGCAGTGGATATATATAATATATGTGCACTGGATATTCAATATATGTGCACTGGATATTTAATAAATGTGCACTGGATATTTATAATTTATGTGCACTGGATATATAATATATGTGCACTGGAAATTTAATATATGTGCACTGGATATATATAACATATGTGCACTGGATATATAATATATGTGCACTGGAAATATAATATATGTGCACTTAATATTTAATATATGTGCACTGTATATATATAATGTATGTGCACTGGATATATAATATATGTGCACTGGATATATAAAATATATGTGCACTGGATAATTAATATATGTGCACTGGATATATATGATATATGTGCACTGGATTTATATATATAATATATGTGCACTGGAAATATAATATATGTGCACTTGATATTTAATATATGTGCACTGGATATTTAATATATGTGCACTGGATATAAATAATATATGTGCAATGGATATTTAATATATGTGCACTGGATATATATAATATATGTGCACTGGATATATACAATATATGTGCACTGGATATATACAATATATGTTCTCTTAAAATATAATATATGTGCACTGGATAAATAATATATGTGCACTGGATATTTAATATATGTGCCCTGGATATATATAAAAAATATGTGCCCTGGATATATAATATATGTTCTCTGGATATTTAATATATCTGCATTGGATATTTAATATATGTGCACTGGATATTTAATATGTGTGCACTGGATATATATAATATATGTGCACTGGATATTTAATATATGTGCACTGGATATATATAATATATGTGCACAGGATATTTAATTTATGTGCACTAGATATATATAATATATGTGCACTGGATATTTAATATATTTGCACTGGATATATATAATATATGTGCACTGGTTATATATAATATATGTGCAATGCATATTTAATATATGTGCACTGGATATATATAATATGTGTGCACTGGATATTTAATAAATGTGCACTGGATATTTATAATTTATGTGCACTGGATATATAATATATCTGCACTGGATATTAAATATGTGTGCTCTGGATATTTAATATAACTGCACTGAATATTTAATATATGTGCACTGGATATTTAATATGTGTGAACTGGATATATATAATATATGTGCACTGGATATATAATAAATGTGCACTGGATATTTAATATACGTGCAGTGGATATATATAATATATGTGCACTAGATATTTAATATAACTGCACTGGATATTTAATATATGTGCACTGGATATATATAATATATGTGCACTGGATATATAATAAATGTGCACTGGATATTTAATATATGTGCAGTGGATATATATAATATATGTGCACTGGATATATAATATATGTGCACTGGATATATATTATATATGTGCACTGGATATTTAATAAATGTGCACTGGATATTTATAATTTATGTGCACTGGATATATAATATATGTGCACTGGAAATTTAATATATGTGCACTGGATATATATAACATATGTGCACTGGATATTTAATATATTTGCACTGGATATATATAATATATGTGCACTGGTTATATATAATATATGTGCACTGGATATTTAATATATTTGCACTGGATATATATAATATATGTGCACTGGTTATATATAATATATGTGCAATGCATATTTAATATATGTGCACTGGATATATATAATATGTGTGCACTGGATATTTAATAAATGTGCACTGGATATTTATAATTTATGTGCACTGGATATATAATATATCTGCACTGGATATTAAATATGTGTGCTCTGGATATTTAATATAACTGCACTGAATATTTAATATATGTGCACTGGATATTTAATATGTGTGCACTGGATATATATAATATATGTGCACTGGATATATAATAAATGTGCACTGGATATTTAATATACGTGCAGTGGATATATATAATATATGTGCACTAGATATTTAATATAACTGCACTGGATATTTAATATATGTGCACTGGATATATATAATATATGTGCACTGGATATATAATAAATGTGCACTGGATATTTAATATATGTGCAGTGGATATATATAATATATGTGCACTGGATATATAATATATGTGCACTGGATATATATTATATATGTGCACTGGATATTTAATAAATGTGCACTGGATATTTATAATTTATGTGCACTGGATATATAATATATGTGCACTTGATATTTAATATATGTGCACTGTATATAAATAATGTATGTGCACTGGATATATAATATATGTGCACTGGATATATAAAATATATGTGCACTGGATATTTAATATATGTGCACTGGATATATATAATATATGTGCACTGGATTTATATATATAATATATGTGCACTGGAAATATAATATATGTGCACTTGATATTTAATATATGTGCACTGGATATTTAATATATGTGCACTGTATATACATAATGTATGTGCACTGGATATATAAAATATATGTGCACAGGATATTTAATTTATGTGCACTAGATATATATAATATATGTGCACTGGATATTTAATATATTTGCACTGGATATATATAATATATGTGCACTGGTTATATATAAGATATGTGCAATGCATATTTAATATATGTGCACTGGATATATATAATATATGTGCACTGGATATTTAATAAATGTGCACTGGATATTTATAATTTATGTGCACTGGATATATAATATATCTGCACTGGATATTAAATATGTGTGCTCAGGATATTTAATATAACTGCACTGAATATTTAATATATGTGCACTGGATATTTAATATGTGTGCACTGGATATATATAATATATGTGCACTGGATATATAATAAATGTGCACTGGATATTTAATATATGTGCAGTGGATATATATAATATATGTGCACTAGATATTTAATATAACTGCACTGGATATTTAATATATGTGCACTGGATATATATAATATATGTGCACTGGATATATAATAAATGTGCACTGGATATTTAATATATGTGCAGTGGATATATATAATATATGTGCACTGGATATATAATATATGTGCACTGGATATATATTATATATGTGCACTGGATATTTAATAAATGTGCACTGGATATTTATAATTTATGTGCACTGGATATATAATATATGTGCACTGGAAATTTAATATATGTGCACTGGATATATATAACATATGTGCACTGGATATATAATATATGTGAACTGGAAATATAATATATGTGCACTTGATATTTAATATATGTGCACTGTATATATATAATGTATGTGCACTGGATATATAATATATGTGCACTGGATATATATTATATATGTGCACTGGATATTTAATAAATGTGCACTGGATATTTATAATTTATGTGCACTGGATATATAATATATGTGCACTGGAAATTTAATATATGTGCACTGGATATATATAACATATGTGCACTGGATATATAATATATGTGAACTGGAAATATAATATATGTGCACTTGATATTTAATATATGTGCACTGTATATATATAATGTATGTGCACTGGATATATAATATATGTGCACTGGATATATAAAATATATGTGCACTGGATATTTAATATATGTGCACTGGATATATATAATATATGTGCACTGGATTTATATATATAATATATGTGCACTGGAAATATAATATATGTGCACTTGATATTTAATATATGTGCACTGGATATTTAATATATGTGCACTCGATATATATAATACATGTGCACAGGATATTTAATATATGTGCACTAGATATATATAATATAAGTGCACTGGATATTTAATATATTTGCACTGGATATATATAATATATGTGCACTGGTTATATATAATATATGTGCAATGCATATTTAATATATGTGCACTGGATATATATAATATATGTGCACTGGATATTTAATAAATGTGCACTGGATATTTATAGTTTATGTGCACTGGATATATAATATATCTGCACTGGATATTTAATATATGTCCTCTGGATATTTAATATAACTGCACTGGATATTTAATATATGTGCACTGGATATTTAAAATGTGTGCACTGGATATATATAATATATGTGCACTGGATATATAATAAATGTGCACTGGATATTTAATATATGTGCAGAGGATATATATAATATATGAGCACTGGATATTTAATATAACTTCACTGGATATTTAATATATGTGCACTGGATATTTAATATGTGTGCACTGGATATATATAATATATGTGCACTGGATATATAATAAATGTGCACTGGATATTTAATATATGTGCAGTGGATATATATAATATATGTGCACTGGATATATATTAAATGTGCACTGGATATTTAATATATGTGCAGTGGATATATATAATATATGTGCACTGGATATTCAATATATGTGCACTGGATATTTAATAAATGTGCACTGGATATTTATAATTTATGTGCACTGGATATATAATATATGTGCACTGGAAATTTAATATATGTGCACTGGATATATATAACATATGTGCACTGGATATATAATATATGTGCACTGGAAATATAATATATGTGCACTTAATATTTAATATATGTGCACTGTATATATATAATGTATGTGCACTGGATATATAATATATGTGCACTGGATATATAAAATATATGTGCACTGGATATTTAATATATGTGCACTGGATATATATGATATATGTGCACTGGATTTATATATATAATATATGTGCACTGGAAATATAATATATGTGCACTTGATATTTAATATATGTGCACTGGATATTTAATATATGTGCACTGGATATAAATAATATATGTGCAATGGATATTTAATATATGTGCACTGGATATATATAATATATGTGCACTGGATATATACAATATATGTGCACTGGATATATACAATATATGTTCTCTTAAAATATAATATATGTGCACTGGATAAATAATATATGTGCACTGGATATTTAATATATGTGCCCTGGATATATATAAAAAATATGTGCCCTGGATATATAATATATGTTCTCTGGATATTTAATATATCTGCATTGGATATTTAATATATGTGCACTGGATATTTAATATGTGTGCACTGGATATATATAATATATGTGCACTGGATATTTAATATATGTGCACTGGATATATAATATATGTGCACAGGATATTTAATTTATGTGCACTAGATATATATAATATATGTGCACTGGATATTTAATATATTTGCACTGGATATATATAATATATGTGCACTGGTTATATATAATATATGTGCAATGCATATTTAATATATGTGCACTGGATATATATAATATGTGTGCACTGGATATTTAATAAATGTGCACTGGATATTTATAATTTATGTGCACTGGATATATAATATATCTGCACTGGATATTAAATATGTGTGCTCTGGATATTTAATATAACTGCACTGAATATTTAATATATGTGCACTGGATATTTAATATGTGTGAACTGGATATATATAATATATGTGCACTGGATATATAATAAATGTGCACTGGATATTTAATATACGTGCAGTGGATATATATAATATATGTGCACTAGATATTTAATATAACTGCACTGGATATTTAATATATGTGCACTGGATATATATAATATATGTGCACTGGATATATAATAAATGTGCACTGGATATTTAATATATGTGCAGTGGATATATATAATATATGTGCACTGGATATATAATATATGTGCACTGGATATATATTATATATGTGCACTGGATATTTAATAAATGTGCACTGGATATTTATAATTTATGTGCACTGGATATATAATATATGTGCACTGGAAATTTAATATATGTGCACTGGATATATATAACATATGTGCACTGGATATTTAATATATTTGCACTGGATATATATAATATATGTGCACTGGTTATATATAATATATGTGCACTGGATATTTAATATATTTGCACTGGATATATATAATATATGTGCACTGGTTATATATAATATATGTGCAATGCATATTTAATATATGTGCACTGGATATATATAATATGTGTGCACTGGATATTTAATAAATGTGCACTGGATATTTATAATTTATGTGCACTGGATATATAATATATCTGCACTGGATATTAAATATGTGTGCTCTGGATATTTAATATAACTGCACTGAATATTTAATATATGTGCACTGGATATTTAATATGTGTGCACTGGATATATATAATATATGTACACTGGATATATAATAAATGTGCACTGGATATTTAATATACGTGCAGTGGATATATATAATATATGTGCACTAGATATTTAATATAACTGCACTGGATATTTAATATATGTGCACTGGATATATATAAGATATGTGCACTGGATATATAATAAATGTGCACTGGATATTTAATATATGTGCAGTGGATATATATAATATATGTGCACTGGATATATAATATATGTGCACTGGATATATATTATATATGTGCACTGGATATTTAATAAATGTGCACTGGATATTTATAATTTATGTGCACTGGATATATAATATATGTGCACTTGATATTTAATATATGTGCACTGTATATAAATAATGTATGTGCACTGGATATATAATATATGTGCACTGGATATATAAAATATATGTGCACTGGATATTTACTATATGTGCACTGGATTTATATATATAATATATGTGCACTGGAAATATAATATATGTGCACTTGATATTTAATATATGTGCACTGGATATTTAATATATGTGCACTGTATATACATAATGTATGTGCACTGGATATATAAAATATATGTGCACTGGATATTTAATATATGTGCACTGGATATATATAATATATGTGCACTGGAAATATAATATATGTGCACTTGACATTTATTATATGTGCACTGGATTTATATATATATATATATATATATATATATATATGTGCACTGGAAATATAATATATGTGCAATGGATATTTAATATATGTGCAGTGGATATATAAAATATATGTGCACTGGATATTTAATATAACTGCACTGGATATTTAATATATGTGCACTGGATATTTAATATGTGTGCACTGGATATATATAATATATGTGCACTGGATATATAATAAATGTGCACTGGATATTTAATATATGTGCAGTGGATATATATAATATATGTGCACTGGATATTCAATATATGTGCACTGGATATTTAATAAATGTGCACTGGATATTTATAATTTATGTGCACTGGATATATAATATATGTGCACTGGAAATTTAATATATGTGCACTGGATATATATAACATATGTGCACTGGATATATAATATATGTGCACTGGAAATATAATATATGTGCACTTGATATTTAATATATGTGCACTGGATATATATAATGTATGTGCACTGGATATATAATATATGTGCACTGGATATATAAAATATATGTGCACTGGATATTTAATATATGTGCACTGGATATATATGATATATGTGCACTGGATTTATATATATAATATATGTGCACTGGAAATATAATATATGTGCACTTGATATTTAATATATGTGCACTGGATATTTACTATATGTGCACTGGATATAAATAATATATGTGCAATGGATATTTAATATATGTGCACTGGATATATATAATATATGTGCACTGGATATATACAATATATGTGCACTGGATATATACAATATATGTTCTCTTAAAATATAATACATGTGCACTGGATAAATAATATATGTGCACTGGATATTTAATATATGTGCCCTGGATATATATAAAAAATATGTGCCCTGGATATATAATATATGTTCTCTGGATATTTAATATATCTGCACTGGATATTTAATATATGTGCACTGGATATATATAATATATATGCACTGGATATTTAATAAATGTGCACTGGATATTTATAATTTATGTGCACTGGATATATAATATATCTGCACTGGATATTTAATCTATGTGCTCTGGATATTTAATATAACTGCACTGGATATTTAATATATGTGCACTGGATATTTAATATGTGTGCATTGGATATATATAATATATGTGCACTGGATATATAATAAATGTGCACTGGATATTTAATATATGTGCAGTGGATATATATAATATATGTGCACTGGATATTTAATATAACTGCACTGGATATTTAATATATGTGCACTGGATATTTAATATGTGTGCACTGGATATATATAATATATGTGCACTGGATATATAATAAATGTGCACTGGATATTTAATATATGTGCAGTGGATATATATAATATATGTGCACTGGATATTCAATATATGTGCACTGGATATTTAATAAATGTGCACTGGATATTTATAATTTATGTGCACTGGATATATAATATATGTGCACTGGAAATTTAATATATGTGCACTGGATATATATAACATATGTGCACTGGATATATAATATATGTGCACTGGAAATATAATATATGTGCACTTGATATTTAATATATGTGCACTGGATATATATAATGTATGTGCACTGGATATATAATATATGTGCACTGGATATATAAAATATATGTGCACTGGATATTTAATATATGTGCACTGGATATATATGATATATGTGCACTGGATTTATATATATAATATATGTGCACTGGAAATATAATATATGTGCACTTGATATTTAATATATGTGCACTGGATATTTACTATATGTGCACTGGATATAAATAATATATGTGCAATGGATATTTAATATATGTGCACTGGATATATATAATATATGTGCACTGGATATATACAATATATGTGCACTGGATATATACAATATATGTTCTCTTAAAATATAATACATGTGCAATGGATAAATAATATATGTGCACTGGATATTTAATATATGTGCCCTGGATATATATAAAAAATATGTGCCCTGGATATATAATATATGTTCTCTGGATATTTAATATATCTGCATTGGATATTTAATATATGTGCACTGGATATTTAATATGTGTGCACTGTATATATACAATGTATGTGCACTGGATATTTAATATATGTGCAGTGGATATATATATAATATATGTGCCCTGGATATTTAATATATGTGCACTGGATATTTAATATATTTGCACTGGATATATATAATATAAGTGCACTGGATATATATAATATATGTGCACTGGATATATAATAAATGTGCACTGGATATTTAATATATGTGCACTGGATATATATAATTTATGTGCACTGGATATATAATATATGTGCACTGGAAATTTAATATATGTGCACTGGATATATATAATATATGGTCACTGGATATTTAATATATGTGCACTGGACATATAATATATGTGCACTGGATAAATAATATATGTACACTTGATATTTAATACATGTGCACTAAATATATAATATATGTGCACTGGATATTTAATATATGTGCACTAATATGTAATATATGTGCACTGGATATTTAATATATGTGCACTAATATATAATATATGTGCACTGGATATTTAATACATGTGCAGTAAATATTTAACAAATGTGCACTGGATATTTAATATATGTGCACTAAATATATAATATATGTGCACTGGATATTTAATATATGTGCACTAAATATATAATATATGTGCACTGGATATTTAATATGTGTGCACTGGATATTTATAATATATGTGCAATGGATATATAATATATGTGCAATGGATATTCAATATATGTGCACTGGATATATACAATATATGTGCACTGGATATATACAATATACTTGCTCTGAAAATATAATATATGTGCACTGGATAAATAATATATATGCAATGGATATTTAATATATGTGCCCGGGATATAAATATATATAATATATGTGCCCTGGATATATAATATATGTGCTCTGGATATTTAATATATCTGCATTGGATATTTAATACATGTGCACTGGATATTTAATATGTGTGCACTGGATATATATAATATATGTGCACTGGATATGTAATACATGTGCACTGGATTTTTAATATATTTGCACTGGATATATATAATATATGTGCACTGGTTATATATAATATATGTGCAATGCATATTTAATATATGTGCACTGGATATATATATAATATATGTGCACTGGATATTTAATAAATGTGCACTGGATATTTATAATTTATGTGCACTGGATATATAATATATCTGCACTGGATATTTAATATGTGTGCTCTGGATATTTAATATAACTGCACTGGATATTTAATATATGTGCACTGGATATTAAATATGTGTGCACAGGATATATATAATATATGTGCACTGGATATTCAATAAATGTGTACTGGATATTTATAATTCATGTGCACTGGATATATAATATATCTGCACTGGATATTTAATATGTGTGCTCTGGATATTTAATATAACTGCACTGAATATTTAATATATGTGCACTGGATATTTAATATGTGTGCACTGGATATATATAATATATGTGCACTGGATATATAATAAATGTGCACTGGATATTTAATATATGTGCAGTAGATATATATAATATATGTGCACTAGATATTTAATATAACTGCACTGGATATTTAATATATGTGCACTGGATATTTAATATGTGTTCACTGGATATATATAATATATGTGCACTGGATATATAATAAATGTGCACTGGATATTTAATATATGTGCAGTGGATATATATAATATATGTGCACTGGATATATAATATATGTGCACTGGATATTTAATATGTTTGCACTGGATATATATAATATAAGTGCACTGGTTATATAAAATATATGTGCAATGGATATTAAATATATGTGCAGTGGATATATATATAATATATGTGCACTAGATCTTTAATAAATGTACGCTGGATATATTTAATTTATGTGCACTGGATATATAATATATGTGCACTGGAAATTTAATATATGTGCACTGGATATATATAATATATGTGCACTGGATATTTAATATATGTGCACTGGATATATAATATATGTGCACTGGATAAATAATATATGTGCACTTGATATTTAATACATGTGCACTAAATATATAATATATGTTCTCTGGATATTTAATATATCTGCATTGGATATTTAATATATGTGCACTGGATATTTAATATGTGTGCACTGGAAATATATAATATATGTGCTCTGGATATTTAATATATGTGCACTGGATATATATAATATATGTGCACTGGTTATTTAATATATTTGCACTGGATATATATAATATATGTGCACTGGTTATATATAATATATGTTCAATGCATATTTAATATATGTGCGCTGGATATTTATAATTTATGTGCACTGGATATATAATATATCTGCACTGGATATTTAATATGTGTGCTCTGGATATTTAATATAACTGCACTGAATATTTAATATATGTGCACTGGATATTTAATATGTGTGCACTGGATATATATAATATATGTGCACTGGATATATAATAAATGTGCAATGGATATTTAATATATATGCAGTGGATATATATAATATATGTGCACTAGATATTTAATATAACTGCACTGGATATTTAATATATGTGCACTGGATATTTAATATGTGTGCACTGGATATATATAATATATGTGCACTGGATATATAATAAATGTGCACTGGATATTTAATATATGTGCAGTGGATATATAATATATGTGCACTGGATATTTAATATATGTGCACTGGATATATAATATATGTGCACTGGATATTTAATATATGTGCACTGGATATATATTATATATGTGCACTGGATATTTAATAAATGTGCACAGGATACTTATAATTTATGTGCACTGGATATATAATATATGTGCACTGGAAATTTAATATATGTGCACTGGATATATATAACATATGTGCACTGGATATATAATATATGTGCACTGGAATTATAATATATTTGCACTTGATATTTAATATATGTGCACTGTATATATACAATGTATGTGCACTGGATATTTAATATATGTGCAGTGGATATATATATAATATATGTGCCCTGGATATTTAATATATGTGCACTGGATATTTAATATATTTGCACTGGATATATATAATATAAGTGCACTGGTTATATAAAATATATGTGCAATGGATATATATATAATATATGTGCACTAGATATTTAATATCTGTGCACTGGATATATATAATATATGTGCACTGGGTATATATAATATATGTGCACTGGATATATAATAAATGTGCACTGGATATTTCATATATGTGCACTGGATATATATAATTTATGTGCACTGGATATATAATATATGTGCACTGGAAATTTAATATATGTGCACTATATATATATAATATATGTGCACTGGATATTTAATATATGTGCACTGGACATATAATATATGTGCACTGGATAAATAATATATGTACACTTGATATTTAATACATGTGCACTAAATATATAATATATGTGCACTGGATATTTAATATATGTGCACTAATATATAATATATGTGCACTGGATATTTAATATATGTGCACTAATATATAATATATGTGCACTGGATATTTAATACATGTGCAGTAAATATTTAACAAATGTGCACTGGATATTTAATATATGTGCACTAAATATATAATATATGTGCACTGGATATTTAATATATGTGCACTAAATATATAATATATGTGCACTGGATATTTAATATGTGTGCACTGGATATTTATAATATATGTGCAATGGATATATAATATATGTGCAATGGATATTCAATATATGTGCACTTGATATATATAATATATGTGCACTGGATATATACAATATATGTGCACTGGATATATACAATATACTTGCTCTGAAAATATAATATATGTGCACTGGATAAATAATATATATGCAATGGATATTTAATATATGTGCCCGGGATATAAATATATATAATATATGTGCCCTGGATATATAATATATGTGCTCTGGATATTTAATATATCTGCATTGGATATTTAATATATGTGCACTGGATATTTAATATGTGTGCACTGGATATATATAATATATGTGCACTGGATATGTAATACATGTGCACTGGATATTTAATATATTTGCACTGGATATATATAATATATGTGCACTGGTTATATATAATATATGTGCAATGCATATTTAATATATGTGCACTGGATATATATAATATATGTGCACTGGATATTTAATAAATGTGCACTGGATATTTATAATTTATGTGCACTGGATATATAATATATCTGCACTGGATATTTAATATGTGTGCTCTGGATATTTAATATAACTGCACTGGATATTTAATATATGTGCACTGGATATTAAATATGTGTGCACAGGATATATATAATATATGTGCACTGGATATTCAATAAATGTGTACTGGATATATAATATATCTGCACTGGATATTTAATATGTGTGCTCTGGATATTTAATATAACTGCACTGAATATTTAATATATGTGCACTGGATATTTAATATGTGTGCACTGGATATATATAATATATGTGCACTGGATATATAATAAATGTGCACTGGATTTTTAATATATGTGCAGTAGATATATATAATATATGTGCACTAGATATTTAATATAACTGCACTGGATATTTAATATATGTGCACTGGATATTTAATATGTGTTCACTGGATATATATAATATATGTGCACTGGATATATAATAAATGTGCACTGGATATTTAATATATGTGCAGTGGATATATATAATATATGTGCACTGGATATATAATATATGTGCACTGGATATTTAATATGTTTGCACTGGATATATATAATATAAGTGCACTGGTTATATAAAATATATGTGCAATGGATATTTAATATATGTGCAGTGGATATATAATATCTGTGCACTAGATCTTTAATAAATGTACGCTGGATATATTTAATTTATGTGCACTGGATATATAATATATGTGCACTGGAAATTTAATATATGTGCACTGGATATATATAATATATGTGCACTGGATATTTAATATATGTGCACTGGATATATAATATATGTGCACTGGATAAATAATATATGTGCACTTGATATTTAATACATGTGCACTAAATATATAATATATGTTCTCTGGATATTTAATATATCTGCATTGGATATTTAATATATGTGCACTGGATATTTAATATGTGTGCACTGGAAATATATAATATATGTGCTCTGGATATTTAATATATGTGCACTGGATATATATAATATATGTGCACTGGTTATTTAATATATTTGCACTGGATATATATAATATATGTGCACTGGTTATATATAATATATGTTCAATGCATATTTAATATATGTGCGCTGGATATTTATAATTTATGTGCACTGGATATATAATATATCTGCACTGGATATTTAATATGTGTGCTCTGGATATTTAATATAACTGCACTGAATATTTAATATATGTGCACTGGATATTTAATATGTGTGCACTGGATATATATAATATATGTGCACTGGATATATAATAAATGTGCAATGGATATTTAATATATATGCAGTGGATATATATAATATATGTGCACTAGATATTTAATATAACTGCACTGGATATTTAATATATGTGCACTGGATATTTAATATGTGTGCACTGGATATATATAATATATGTGCACTGGATATATAATAAATGTGCACTGGATATTTAATATATGTGCAGTGGATATATAATATATGTGCACTGGATATTTAATATATGTGCACTGGATATATAATATATGTGCACTGGATATTTAATATATGTGCACTGGATATATATTATATATGTGCACTGGATATTTAATAAATGTGCACTGGATACTTATAATTTATGTGCACTGGATATATAATATATGTGCACTGGAAATTTAATATATGTGCACTGGATATATATAACATATGTGCACTGGATATATAATATATGTACACTGGAATTATAATATATTTGCACTTGATATTTAATATATGTGCACTGTATATATACAATGTATGTGCACTGGATATTTAATATATGTGCAGTGGATATATATATAATATATGTGCCCTGGATATTTAATATATGTGCACTGGATATTTAATATATTTGCACTGGATATATATAATATAAGTGCACTGGTTATATAAAATATATGTGCAATGGATATATATATAATATATGTGCACTAGATATTTAATATATGTGCACTATATATATATAATATATGTGCACTGGATATTTAATATATGTGCACTGGACATATAATATATGTGCACTGGATAAATAATATATGTACACTTGATATTTAATACATGTGCACTAAATATATAATATATGTGCACTGGATATTTAATATATGTGCACTAATATATAATATATGTGCACTGGATATTTAATATATGTGCACTAATATATAATATATGTGCACTGGATATTTAATACATGTGCAGTAAATATTTAACAAATGTGCACTGGATATTTAATATATGTGCACTAAATATATAATATATGTGCACTGGATATTTAATATATGTGCACTAAATATATAATATATGTGCACTGGATATTTAATATGTGTGCACTGGATATTTATAATATATGTGCAATGGATATATAATATATGTGCAATGGATATTCAATATATGTGCACTTGATATATATAATATATGTGCACTGGATATATACAATATATGTGCACTGGATATATACAATATACTTGCTCTGAAAATATAATATATGTGCACTGGATAAATAATATATATGCAATGGATATTTAATATATGTGCCCGGGATATAAATATATATAATATATGTGCCCTGGATATATAATATATGTGCTCTGGATATTTAATATATCTGCACTGGATATGTAATACATGTGCACTGGATATTTAATATATTTGCACTGGATATATATAATATATGTGCACTGGTTATATATAATATATGTGCAATGCATATTTAATATATGTGCACTGGATATATATAATATATGTGCACTGGATATTTAATAAATGTGCACTGGATATTTATAATTTATGTGCACTGGATATATAATATATCTGCACTGGATATTTAATATGTGTGCTCTGGATATTTAATATAACTGCACTGGATATTTAATATATGTGCACTGGATATTAAATATGTGTGCACAGGATATATATAATATATGTGCACTGGATATTCAATAAATGTGTACTGGATATTTATAATTCATGTGCACTGGATATATAATATATCTGCACTGGATATTTAATATGTGTGCTCTGGATATTTAATATAACTGCACTGAATATTTAATATATGTGCACTGGATATTTAATATGTGTGCACTGGATATATATAATATATGTGCACTGGATATATAATAAATGTGCACTGGATTTTTAATATATGTGCAGTAGATATATATAATATATGTGCACTAGATATTTAATATAACTGCACTGGATATTTAATATATGTGCACTGGATATTTAATATGTGTTCACTGGATATATATAATATATGTGCACTGGATATATAATAAATGTGCACTGGATATTTAATATATGTGCAGTGGATATATATAATATATGTGCACTGGATATATAATATATGTGCACTGGATATTTAATATGTTTGCACTGGATATATATAATATAAGTGCACTGGTTATATAAAATATATGTGCAATGGATATTTAATATATGTGCAGTGGATATATATATATAATATATGTGCACTAGATCTTTAATAAATGTACGCTGGATATATTTAATTTATGTGCACTGGATATATAATATATGTGCACTGGAAATTTAATATATGTGCACTGGATATATATAATATATGTGCACTGGATATTTAATATATGTGCACTGGATATATAATATATGTGCACTGGATAAATAATATATGTGCACTTGATATTAAATACATGTGCACTAAATATATAATATATGTGCACTGGATATTTAATATATGTGCACTAAATATATAATATATGTGCACTGGATATTTAATATATGTGCACTGGATATATATTATATATGTGCACTGGATATTTAATATATGTGCACTGTATATATATAATATATGTGCACTGGATATTTAATATATGTGCACTGGATATATAAAATATATGTGCACTAGATATTTAATATATGTGCACTGGATATATATAATATATGTGCACAGGATATTTAATATATGTGCACTAGATATATATAATATATGTGCACTTGATATTTAATATATTTGTACTGGATATATATAATATATGTGCACTGGATATATATATTATATGTGCACTGGATATTTAATAAATGTGCACTGGATATTTATAATTTATGTGCACTGGATATATAATATATGTGCACTGGAAATTTAATATATGTGCACTGGATATATATAACATATGTGCACTGGATATATAATATATGTGCACTGGAAATATAATATATGTGCACTTGATATTTAATATATGTGCACTGGATATATATAATATATGTGCACTGGATTTATATATATAATATATGTGCACTGCAAATATAATATATGTGCACTTGATATTTAATATATGTGCACTGGATATTTAATATATGTGCATTGGATATATATAATATATGTGCACTTGATATTTAATATATGTGCACTGGATATATATAATATATGTGCACTAAATATATAATATATGTGCACTGGATATTTAATATATGTGCACTGGATATATAAAATATATGTGCACTGGATAAATAATATATGTGCACTGGATATTTAATATATGTGCACTGGATATATAATATATCTGCACTGGATATTTAATATATGTGCTCTGGATATTTAATATAACTGCAATGGATATTTTATATATGTGCACTGGATATTTAATATGTGTGCACTGGATATATATAATATATGTGCACTGGATATATAATAAATGTGCACTGGATATTTAATATATGTGCAGTGGATATATATAATATATGTGCACTGGATATTTAATATATGTGCACTGGATATTTAATATATTTGCACTGGATATATATAATATAAGTGCACTGGTTATATAAAATATATGTGCAATGGATATTTAATATATGTGCAGTGGATATATATATAATATATGTGCAATAGATATTTAATAAATGTGCACTGGATATATATAATTTATGTGCACTGGATATATAATATATGTGCACTGGAAATTTAATATATGTGCACTGGATATATATAATATATGTGCACTGGATATTTAATATATGTGCACTGGATATATATAATATTTGTGCACTAAATATATAATATATGTGCACTGGATATATACAATCAATGTGCTCTGAAAATATAATATATGTGCACTGGATAAATAATATATGTGCACTGGATATATATAATATTTGTGCACTAAATATATAATATATGTGCACCGGATATATACAATCAATGTGCTCTGAAAATATAATATATGTGCATTGGATAAATAATATATGTGCACTGGATATTTAATATATGTGCCCTATATATATATATAATATATGTGCCCTGGATATATAATATATGTGCTCTGGATATTTAATATATCTGCATTGGATATTTAATATATGTGCACTGGATATTTAATATGTGTGCACTGGATATATATAATATATGTGCACTGGATATGTAATACATGTGCACTGGATATTTAATATATTTGCACTGGATATATATAATATATGTGCACTGGTTATATATAATATATGTGCAATGCATATTTAATATATGTGCACTGGATATATATAATATATGTGCACTGGATATTTAATAAATGTGCACTGGATATTTATAATTTATGTGCACTGGATATATAATATATCTGCACTGGATATTTAATATGTGTGCTCTGGATATTTAATATAACTGCACTGGATATTTAATATATGTGCACTGGATATTAAATATGTGTGCACAGGATATATATAATATATGTGCACTGGATATTCAATAAATGTGTACTGGATATATAATATATCTGCACTGGATATTTAATATGTGTGCTCTGGATATTTAATATAACTGCACTGAATATTTAATATATGTGCACTGGATATTTAATATGTGTGCACTGGATATATATAATATATGTGCACTGGATATATAATAAATGTGCACTGGATTTTTAATATATGTGCAGTAGATATATATAATATATGTGCACTAGATATTTAATATAACTGCACTGGATATTTAATATATGTGCACTGGATATTTAATATGTGTTCACTGGATATATATAATATATGTGCACTGGATATATAATAAATGTGCACTGGATATTTAATATATGTGCAGTGGATATATATAATATATGTGCACTGGATATATAATATATGTGCACTGGATATTTAATATGTTTGCACTGGATATATATAATATAAGTGCACTGGTTATATAAAATATATGTGCAATGGATATTTAATATATGTGCAGTGGATATATAATATATGTGCACTAGATCTTTAATAAATGTACGCTGGATATATTTAATTTATGTGCACTGGATATATAATATATGTGCACTGGAAATTTAATATATGTGCACTGGATATATATAATATATGTGCACTGGATATTTAATATATGTGCACTGGATATATAATATATGTGCACTGGATAAATAATATATGTGCACTTGATATTTAATACATGTGCACTAAATATATAATATATGTTCTCTGGATATTTAATATATCTGCATTGGATATTTAATATATGTGCACTGGATATTTAATATGTGTGCACTGGAAATATATAATATATGTGCTCTGGATATTTAATATATGTGCACTGGATATATATAATATATGTGCACTGGTTATTTAATATATTTGCACTGGATATATATAATATATGTGCACTGGTTATATATAATATATGTTCAATGCATATTTAATATATGTGCGCTGGATATTTATAATTTATGTGCACTGGATATATAATATATCTGCACTGGATATTTAATATGTGTGCTCTGGATATTTAATATAACTGCACTGAATATTTAATATATGTGCACTGGATATTTAATATGTGTGCACTGGATATATATAATATATGTGCACTGGATATATAATAAATGTGCAATGGATATTTAATATATATGCAGTGGATATATATAATATATGTGCACTAGATATTTAATATAACTGCACTGGATATTTAATATATGTGCACTGGATATTTAATATGTGTGCACTGGATATATATAATATATGTGCACTGGATATATAATAAATGTGCACTGGATATTTAATATATGTGCAGTGGATATATAATATATGTGCACTGGATATTTAATATATGTGCACTGGATATATAATATATGTGCACTGGATATTTAATATATGTGCACTGGATATATATTATATATGTGCACTGGATATTTAATAAATGTGCACTGGATACTTATAATTTATGTGCACTGGATATATAATATATGTGCACTGGAAATTTAATATATGTGCACTGGATATATATAACATATGTGCACTGGATATATAATATATGTGCACTGGAATTATAATATATTTGCACTTGATATTTAATATATGTGCACTGTATATATACAATGTATGTGCACTGGATATTTAATATATGTGCAGTGGATATATATATAATATATGTGCCCTGGATATTTAATATATGTGCACTGGATATTTAATATATTTGCACTGGATATATATAATATAAGTGCACTGGTTATATAAAATATATGTGCAATGGATATATATATAATATATGTGCACTAGATATTTAATATCTGTGCACTGGATATATATAATATATGTGCACTGGGTATATATAATATATGTGCACTGGATATATAATAAATGTGCACTGGATATTTAATATATGTGCACTGGATATATATAATTTATGTGCACTGGATATATAATATATGTGCACTGGAAATTTAATATATGTGCACTATATATATATAATATATGTGCACTGGATATTTAATATATGTGCACTGGACATATAATATATGTGCACTGGATAAATAATATATGTACACTTGATATTTAATACATGTGCACTAAATATATAATATATGTGCACTGGATATTTAATATATGTGCACTAATATATAATATATGTGCACTGGATATTTAATATATGTGCACTAATATATAATATATGTGCACTGGATATTTAATACATGTGCAGTAAATATTTAACAAATGTGCACTGGATATTTAATATATGTGCACTAAATATATAATATATGTGCACTGAATATTTAATATATGTGCACTAAATATATAATATATGTGCACTGGATATTTAATATGTGTGCACTGGATATTTATAATATATGTGCAATGGATATATAATATATGTGCAATGGATATTCAATATATGTGCACTTGATATATATAATATATGTGCACTGGATATATACAATATATGTGCACTGGATATATACAATATACTTGCTCTGAAAATATAATATATGTGCACTGGATAAATAATATATATGCAATGGATATTTAATATATGTGCCCGGGATATAAATATATATAATATATGTGCCCTGGATATATAATATATGTGCTCTGGATATTTAATATATCTGCACTGGATATGTAATACATGTGCACTGGATATTTAATATATTTGCACTGGATATATATAATATATGTGCACTGGTTATATATAATATATGTGCAATGCATATTTAATATATGTGCACTGGATATATATAATATATGTGCACTGGATATTTAATAAATGTGCACTGGATATTTATAATTTATGTGCACTGGATATATAATATATCTGCACTGGATATTTAATATGTGTGCTCTGGATATTTAATATAACTGCACTGGATATTTAATATATGTGCACTGGATATTAAATATGTGTGCACAGGATATATATAATATATGTGCACTGGATATTCAATAAATGTGTACTGGATATTTATAATTCATGTGCACTGGATATATAATATATCTGCACTGGATATTTAATATGTGTGCTCTGGATATTTAATATAACTGCACTGAATATTTAATATATGTGCACTGGATATTTAATATGTGTGCACTGGATATATATAATATATGTGCACTGGATATATAATAAATGTGCACTGGATTTTTAATATATGTGCAGTAGATATATATAATATATGTGCACTAGATATTTAATATAACTGCACTGGATATTTAATATATGTGCACTGGATATTTAATATGTGTTCACTGGATATATATAATATATGTGCACTGGATATATAATAAATGTGCACTGGATATTTAATATATGTGCAGTGGATATATATAATATATGTGCACTGGATATATAATATATGTGCACTGGATATTTAATATGTTTGCACTGGATATATATAATATAAGTGCACTGGTTATATAAAATATATGTGCAATGGATATTTAATATATGTGCAGTGGATATATATATATAATATATGTGCACTAGATCTTTAATAAATGTACGCTGGATATATTTAATTTATGTGCACTGGATATATAATATATGTGCACTGGAAATTTAATATATGTGCACTGGATATATATAATATATGTGCACTGGATATTTAATATATGTGCACTGGATATATAATATATGTGCACTGGATAAATAATATATGTGCACTTGATATTAAATACATGTGCACTAAATATATAATATATGTGCACTGGATATTTAATATATGTGCACTAAATATATAATATATGTGCACTGGATATTTAATATATGTGCACTGGATATATATTATATATGTGCACTGGATATTTAATATATGTGCACTGTATATATATAATATATGTGCACTGGATATTTAATATATGTGCACTGGATATATAAAATATATGTGCACTAGATATTTAATATATGTGCACTGGATATATATAATATATGTGCACAGGATATTTAATATATGTGCACTAGATATATATAATATATGTGCACTTGATATTTAATATATTTGTACTGGATATATATAATATATGTGCACTGGATATATATATTATATGTGCACTGGATATTTAATAAATGTGCACTGGATATTTATAATTTATGTGCACTGGATATATAATATATGTGCACTGGAAATTTAATATATGTGCACTGGATATATATAACATATGTGCACTGGATATATAATATATGTGCACTGGAAATATAATATATGTGCACTTGATATTTAATATATGTGCACTGGATATATATAATATATGTGCACTGGATTTATATATATAATATATGTGCACTGCAAATATAATATATGTGCACTTGATATTTAATATATGTGCACTGGATATTTAATATATGTGCATTGGATATATATAATATATGTGCACTTGATATTTAATATATGTGCACTGGATATATATAATATATGTGCACTAAATATATAATATATGTGCACTGGATATTTAATATATGTGCACTGGATATATAAAATATATGTGCACTGGATAAATAATATATGTGCACTGGATATTTAATATATGTGCACTGGATATATAATATATCTGCACTGGATATTTAATATATGTGCTCTGGATATTTAATATAACTGCAATGGATATTTTATATATGTGCACTGGATATTTAATATGTGTGCACTGGATATATATAATATATGTGCACTGGATATATAATAAATGTGCACTGGATATTTAATATATGTGCAGTGGATATATATAATATATGTGCACTGGATATTTAATATATGTGCACTGGATATTTAATATATTTGCACTGGATATATATAATATAAGTGCACTGGTTATATAAAATATATGTGCAATGGATATTTAATATATGTGCAGTGGATATATATATAATATATGTGCAATAGATATTTAATAAATGTGCACTGGATATATATAATTTATGTGCACTGGATATATAATATATGTGCACTGGAAATTTAATATATGTGCACTGGATATATATAATATATGTGCACTGGATATTTAATATATGTGCACTGGATATATATAATATTTGTGCACTAAATATATAATATATGTGCACTGGATATATACAATCAATGTGCTCTGAAAATATAATATATGTGCACTGGATAAATAATATATGTGCACTGGATATATATAATATTTGTGCACTAAATATATAATATATGTGCACCGGATATATACAATCAATGTGCTCTGAAAATATAATATATGTGCATTGGATAAATAATATATGTGCACTGGATATTTAATATATGTGCCCTATATATATATATAATATATGTGCCCTGGATATATAATATATGTGCTCTGGATATTTAATATATCTGCATTGGATATTTAATATATGTGCACTGGATATTTAATATTTGTGCACTGGATATATATAATATATGTGCACTGGATATTTAATATATGTGCACTGGATATATATAATACATGTGCACAGGATATTTAATATATGTGCACTAGATATATATAATATAAGTGCACTGGATATTTAATATATTTGCACTGGATATATATAATATATGTGCACTGGTTATATATAATATAAGTGCAATGCATATTTAATATATGTGCACTGGATATATATAATATATGTGCACTGGATATTTAATAAATGTGCACTGGATATTTATAATTTATGTGCACTGGATATATAATATATCTGCACTGGATATTTAATATATGTCCTCTGGATATTTAATATAACTGCACTGGATATTTAATATATGTGCACTGGATATTTAATATGTGTGCACTGGATATATATAATATATGTGCACTGGATATATAATAAATGTGCACTGGATATTTAATATATGTGCAGTGGATATATATAATATATGAGCACTGGATATTTAATATAACTGCACTGGATATTTAATATGTGTGCACTGGATATTTAATATGTGTGCACTGGATATATATAATATATGTGCACTGGATATATAATAAATGTGCACTGGATATTTAATATATGTGCAGTGGATACATATAATATATGTGCACTGGATATATAATAAATGTGCACTGGATATTTAATATATGTGCAGTGGATATATATAATATATGTGCACTGGATATATAATAAATGTGCACTGGATATTTAATATATGTGCAGTGGATATATATAATATATGTGCACTGGATATTCAATATATGTGCACTGGATATTTAATAAATGTGCACTGGATATTTATAATTTATGTGCACTGGATATATAATATATGTGCACTGGAAATTTAATATATGTGCACTGGATATATATAACATATGTGCACTGGATATATAATATATGTGCACTGGAAATATAATATATGTGCACTTGATATTTAATATATGTGCACTGTATATATATAATGTATGTGCACTGGATATATAATATATGTGCACTGGATATATAAAATATATGTGCACTGTATATTTAATATATGTGCACTGGATATATATGATATATGTGCACTGGATTTATATATATAATATATGTGCACTGGAAATATAATATATGTGCACTTGATATTTAATATATGTGCACTGGATATTTAATATATGTGCACTGGAAATTTAATATATGTGCACTGGATATATATAACATATGTGCACTGGATATATAATATATGTGAACTGGAAATATAATATATGTGCACTTGATATTTAATATATGTGCACTGTATATATATAATGTATGTGCACTGGATATATAATATATGTGCACTGGATATATAAAATATATGTGCACTGGATATTTAATATATGTGCACTGGATATATATAATATATGTGCACTGGATTTATATATATAATATATGTGCACTGGAAATATAATATATGTGCACTTGATATTTAATATATGTGCACTGGATATTTAATATATGTGCACTGGATATATATAATATATGTGCAATGGATATTTAATATATGTGCACTGGATATATATAATATATGTGCACTAAATTTATAATATGTGTGCACTTGATATTTAATATATGTGCACTGTATATACATAATGTATGTGCACTGGATATATAAAATATATGTGCACTGGATATTTAATATATGTGCACTGGATATATATATTATATGTGCACTGGAAATATAATATATGTGCACTTGATATTTATTATATGTGCACTGGATATTTAATATATGTGCACTGGATATATATAATATATGTGCAATGGATATTTAATATGTGTGCACTGGATATATAAAATATATGTGCACTGGATATATAAAATATATGTGCACTGGATAAATAATATATGTGCAATGGATATTTAATATATGTGCACTGGATATTTAATATAACTGCAATGGATATTTAATATATGTGCACTGTATATTTAATATGTGTGCACTGGATATATATATAATATGTGCAATGGATATTTAATATATGTGCACTGGATATATAAAATATATGTGCACTGGATATATAAAATATATGTGCACTGGATATTTAATATATGTGCACTGGATATTTAATATATGTGCACTGGATATATATAATATATGTGCTCTGGATATATAATAATGTGCACTGGATATTTAATATATGTGCAGTGGATATATATAATATATGTGCACTGGATATTTAATATATGTGCACTGGATATTTAATATATGTGCACTGGATATATATAATATATATGCACTGGATATTTAATAAATGTGCACTGGATATTTATAATTTATGTGCACTGGATATATAATATATCTGCACTAGATATTTAATATATGTGCTCTGAATATTTAATATAACTGCACTGGATATTTAATATATGTGCACTGGATATTTAATATGTGTGCACTGGATATATATAATATATGTGCACTGGATATATAATAAATGTGCACTGGACATTTAATATATGTGCAGTGGATATATATAATATATGTGCACTGGATATTTAATATAACTGCACTGGATATTTAATATATGTGCACTGGATATTTAATATGTGTGCACTGGATATATATAATATATGTGCACTGGATATATAATAAATGTGCACTGGATATTTAATATATGTGCAGTGGATATATATAATATATGTGCACTGGATATTCAATATATGTGCACTGGATATGTAATAAATGTGCACTGGATATTTATAATTTATGTGCACTGGATATATAATATATGTGCACTGGAAATTTAATATATGTGCACTGGATATATATAACATATGTGCACTGGATATATAATATATGTGCACTGGAAATATAATATATGTGCACTTGATATTTAATATATGTGCACTGTATATATATAATATATGTGCACTGGAAATATAATATATGTGCACTTGATATTTAATATATGTGCACTGGATATTTAATATATGTGCACTGGATATAAATAATATATGTGCAATGGATATTTAATATATGTGCACTGGATATATATAATATATGTGCACTGGATATATACAATATATGTGCACTGGATATATACAATATATGTTCTCTTAAAACATAATATATGTGCACTGGATAAATAATATATGTGCACTGGATATTTAATATATGTGCCCTGGATATATATAAAAAATATGTGCCCTGGATATATAATATATGTTCTCTGGATATTTAATATGTCTGCATTGGATATTTAATATATGTGCACTGGATATTTAATATGTGTGCACTGGATATATATAATATATGTGCACTGGATATTTAATATATGTGCACTGGATATATATAATATATGTGCACTGGTTATTTAATATATTTGCACTGGATATATATAATATATGTGCACTGGTTATATATAATATATGTGCAATGCATATTTAATATATGTGCACTGGATATATATAATATATGTGCACTGGATATTTAATAAATGTGCACTGGATATTTATAATTTATGTGCACTGGATATATAATATATCTGCACTGGATATTTAATATGTGTGCTCTGGATATTTAATATAACTGCACTGAATATTTAATATATGTGCACTGGATATTTAATATGTGTGCACTGGATATATATAATATATGTGCACTGGATATATAATAAATGTGCAATGGATATTTAATATATGTGCAGTGGATATATATAATATATGTGCACTAGATATTTAATATAACTGCACTGGATATTTAATATATGTGCACTGGATATTTAATATGTGTGCACTGGATATATATATAATATATGTGCACTGGATATATAATAAATGTGCACTGGATATTTAATATATGTGCAGTGGATATATATAATTTATGTGCACTGGATATATAATATATCTGCACTGGATATTTAATATATGTGCTCTGGATATTTAATATATCTGCATTGGATATTTAATATATGTGCACTGGATATTTAATATGTGTGCACTGGATATATATAATATATGTGCACTGGATATGTAATACATGTGCACTGGATAGTTAATATATTTGCACTGGATATATATAATATATGTGCACTGGTTATATATAATATATGTGCAATGCATATTTAATATATGTGCACTGGATATATATAATATATGTGCACTGGATATTTAATAAATGTGCACTGGATATTTATAATTTATGTGCACTGGATATATAATATATCTGCACTGGATATTTAATATGTGTGCTCTGGATATTTAATATAACTGCACTGGATATTTAATATATGTGCACTGGATATTAAATATGTGTGCACAGGATATATATAATATATGTGCACTGGATATTCAATAAATGTGTACTGGATATTTATAATTCATGTGCACTGGATATATAATATATCTGCACTGGATATTTAATATGTGTGCTCTGGATATTTAATATAACTGCACTGAATATTTAATATATGTGCACTGGATATTTAATATGTGTGCACTGGATATATATAATATATGTGCACTGGATATATAATAAATGTGCACTGGATTTTTAATATATGTGCAGTAGATATATATAATATATGTGCACTAGATATTTAATATAACTGCACTGGATATTTAATATATGTGCACTGGATATTTAATATGTGTTCACTGGATATATATAATATATGTGCACTGGATATATAATAAATGTGCACTGGATATTTAATATATGTGCAGTGGATATATATAATATATGTGCACTGGATATATAATATATGTGCACTGGATATTTAATATGTTTGCACTGGATATATATAATATAAGTGCACTGGTTATATAAAATATATGTGCAATGGATATTTAATATATGTGCAGTGGATATATATATATAATATATGTGCACTAGATCTTTAATAAATGTACGCTGGATATATTTAATTTATGTGCACTGGATATATAATATATGTGCACTGGAAATTTAATATATGTGCACTGGATATATATAATATATGTGCACTGGATATTTAATATATGTGCACTGGATATATAATATATGTGCACTGGATAAATAATATATGTGCACTTGATATTTAATACATGTGCACTAAATATATAATATATGTGCACTGGATATTTAATATATGTGCACTAAATATATAATATATGTGCACTGGATATTTAATATATGTGCACTGGATATATATTATATATGTGCACTGGATATTTATAATATATGTGCACTGGATATATAATAAATGTGCACTGGATATTTAATATATGTGCACTGTATATATATAATATATGTGCACTGGATATTTAATATATGTGCACTGGATATATAAAATATATGTGCACTAGATATTTAATATATGTGCACTGGATATATAATATATGTGCACTGGATATTTAATATGTTTGCACTGGATATATATAATATAAGTGCACTGGTTATATAAAATATATGTGCAATGGATATTTAATATATGTGCAGTGGATATATATATATAATATATGTGCACTAGATCTTTAATAAATGTACGCTGGATATATTTAATTTATGTGCACTGGATATATAATATATGTGCACTGGAAATTTAATATATGTGCACTGGATATATATAATATATGTGCACTGGATATTTAATATATGTGCACTGGATATATAATATATGTGCACTGGATAAATAATATATGTGCACTTGATATTTAATACATGTGCACTAAATATATAATATATGTGCACTGGATATTTAATATATGTGCACTAAATATATAATATATGTGCACTGGATATTTAATATATGTGCACTGGATATATATTATATATGTGCACTGGATATTTATAATATATGTGCACTGGATATATAATAAATGTGCACTGGATATTTAATATATGTGCACTGTATATATATAATATATGTGCACTGGATATTTAATATATGTGCACTGGATATATAAAATATATGTGCACTAGATATTTAATATATGTGCACTGGATATATATAATATATGTGCACAGGATATTTAATATATGTGCACTAGATATATATAATATATGTGCACTTGATATTTAATATATTTGTACTGGATATATATAATATATGTGCACTGGATATATATATTATATGTGCACTGGATATTTAATAAATGTGCACTGGATATTTATAATTTATGTGCACTGGATATATAATATATGTGCACTGGAAATTTAATATATGTGCACTGGATATATATAACATATGTGCACTGGATATATAATATATGTGCACTGGAAATATAATATATGTGCACTTGATATTTAATATATGTGCACTGTATATATATAATGTATGTGCACTGGATATATAATATATGAGCACTGGATATATAAAATATATGTGCACTGGATATTTAATATATGTGCACTGGATATATATAATATATGTGCACTGGATTTATATATATAATATATGTGCACTGCAAATATAATATATGTGCACTTGATATTTAATATATGTGCACTGGATATTTAATATATGTGCATTGGATATATATAATATATGTGCACTTGATATTTAATATATGTGCACTGGATATATATAATATATGTGCACTAAATATATAATATATGTGCACTGGATATTTAATATATGTGCACTGGATATATAAAATATATGTGCACTGGATAAATAATATATGTGCACTGGATATTTAATATATGTGCACTGGATATATAATATATCTGCACTGGATATTTAATATATGTGCT